>NC_069499.1:1098069264-1098237224 GCF_027579735.1 Bombina bombina
TGCTGGTCCCTCGGCCCAGGTCTTATTTGCCTGGCTGATCAGCCCGTCCCTGCTGCTCACTATATATATATATATATATATATATATATATATATATATATATATATATATATATATATATATATGTATATATAAATACATATATAAATAAACTACTGGGCCCCGGACATGTCTAGCTAAAATTTACCGGGCCTTGAGGTCACTTTGGTTGAGAACCACTGATCTAGAGGTTTGTTAACATACGTGGGAGGAGATTTAACCAGCAGCTGTTGCTGCTTTCTACACCCGAAGTTTCAGGCTCGCCTGAAACGTAAGTTAACAAGCAGTGGTTGTAAGATCGCTGCTCCTTAACTTCTACGCCACCTTTTAGGTGGCGGGCTGAAATCATCCCGATCTGATCGGGATGATTGACACCCCCTGCTAGCAGCTGATTGGCCGCGAATGTGCAGGGGTAGGCATTGCACAAGCATTTCACAAGAAATGCTTGTGCAATGTTAAATGCAGACAGCGCTACAGCTCTATTCATCCCTATTGGAGAGGCTGCATACAGTCGATAGGGTACACATTTACATAGGTATAGGGACATATGTAAATGTAAAGATTACATGTTCAGCTAAGGTGATCTGCAGGAAAACTCACTTCAGAACACCTACATCTACAAATGGCGAGATTTTATATTTCATTATATTTCTCACTCGCACTGGCATGATTGTCACAAACAGTACAAGTGCTATGAAAATCGTTTTTTTTACAGAAGATTGTACAGGAGATGGAGGGAATGGGGATCTAATGAGGTTCCTTTTTAATAGCGCCTTTCCAACTTACTTCCATTATCTTATTTGTTTAATGCTATTAGTATTGTTTGTTGAAGAAGCAGCAATGCACGAATAAAAGTTATTAACCCCTATTCCGCCGCTCCCCGACATTGTCGACACTATAATAAAGATATTAACCCCTAAACCTCTGGCCTCCGCCAGACCCCTACATCGCAAAAAACTAAATTGAACTATTAACCCTTAAGCCTATCACCCCCTAACTTTATATTAAAATTACAATATCCCTATCTTTAAATAAATAAAAACTTACCTGTGAGATTAAAAAAAAACTTAGTTTAAACTAACAATTAACCTAACACAACTATTATACTAAAATTAAAATAACTACCAATTAAAAAAACAAGCGGCTAGATTACGAGTTTTGCGTTAGAAGCTATGCAGTGCTAACAAGCAGTTTTCTCTCACCGCTCACTTACATACAGCGCTGGTATTACGAGTTTTCAGAAAGCCGTCGTTAAAAGACAAGAAGTGAGCGTTGAGCAAAATTTTGCTCCAAATCTCACTCCAATACCAGCGCTGCTTAAGTCAGTGGTTAGCTGGTATAACGTGCTCGTGCACGATTTCCCCCTAGTAATCAACTGGGAGAGCCGGCTGAAAAAAATTCTAACACCTGCAAAAAAGCAGCGTAAAACTCAGTAATGCAGCCCCATTGATTCCTATGGGGAAATAAAAGCTATGTTTACACCTAACACCCTAACATGAACCCCGAGTCTAAACACCCCTAATCTTACACTTATTAACCCCTAATCTGCTGCCCCCGACACCTACATTATATTATTAACCCCTAATCTGCTGCTCCGGACACCACCGTCACCTACATTATACTTATGAACCCCTAATCTGCTGCCCCCAACATCGCCGCCACCTACATTATATCTATTAACCCCTAATCTGCCTTCCCCAATGTCGCCGCAACCTACCTACACTTTTTAAACCCTAATCTGCCGCCCCCTACGTCGCTGCCACTATATTAAAGTTATTAACCCCTAAACCTAAGTCTAACCCTAAACCTAACACCCACTAACTTAAATATAATTTTAATAAATCTAAATAAATATTCCTATCATTAACTACATTATTCCTATTTAAAACTAAATACTTACCTATAAAATAAACCCTAAGCTAGCTACAATATAACTAATAGTTACATTGTAGCTAATAAAGGGTTTATTTTTATTTTACAGGCAAGTTTGTATTTATTTTAACTAGGTAGAATAGTTATTAAATAGTTATTAACTATTTAATAACAACCTAGCTAAAATAAATACAACCTAATCTAAGTTACCCTAACACCTAACACTACAATTAAATAAAATAATTAAATTAAATACAATTACCTAAATTAAATTAAATTAGCCAAAGTACAAAAAAAACACTAAATTACAGAAAATAATAAACAAATTACAGATATTTAAACTAATTACACCTAATCTAATAGCCCTATTAAAATAAAAATGCCCCCCCCCCCCCAAATTAAAAAACTCTAGCATAAACTAAACTACCAATAGCCCTTAAAGTGAAGGTAAAGTTACCTTGACACTGATACAGAATCCAATTATTTTTTTTAAATGAATGGGACTTTCATTCATGATTTTTTACATTATTACTTCAAAAGCCTTTATTTTCTATTTAAAATCCTTTTTTGACGATTTTCACAATCATCCCGCTCTGTATTTTTTTTTTTTTTTTCTGGTCACGTTTTTAGAGCAACCAGTTGAATTTCTGGCCGTTAGGTGCCCGTGACCCGACGTCATCCGCCCACTCGCTATACTGCGCATGCGCTAGAGTCTATTTCTCAATCAAAGACTACACCGGGCGTTCTAGTTTCGCGCATGCGTACTGTTTCTGCTTAAGGCCAGTTAATGTTGGTTGAAGGGAGATGGGTGCGCTTAGAATCGCGCATGCGCAGTTAGATTGCTCATCGTGAACGCGCTCCTGCTGTTACGTATAGAGCCGGGTAGGATCACTCTATACGTAACAGCACATTACAAACCGGATGTAGAGGTTGGGAGGAGTTATGGACAGAACGGTAGGGAAAAAATATAGTTTAAAAAAAAGACAAATATAATTTTTTTTATAAAATAAAGTTAGCGAATAGCATATTCTATGTTCAAGGAATACATAGATATATTCAAATTACATAAACTTTACCTTCACTTTAAAAGGGCCTTTTGCGGGGCATTGCCCCAAAGTAATCAGCTCTTTTACCTGTAAAAAAAAATACAAGCAACCCCCCAACAGTAAAACCCACCACCCACACAACCAAGCCCCAAATAAAATACTATCTAAAAAACCTAAGCTCCCCATTGCCCTGAAAAGGGCATTTGGATGGGCATTGCCCTTAAAAGGGCAGTTAGCTCTTTTGCCGCCCAAACCCTAACCTACAAATAAAACCCACCCAATACACCCTTAAAAAAACCTAACACTAACCCCCTGAAGATCGACTTACCGAGAGACGTCTTCATCCAAGCCGGGCGAAGTGGTCCTCCAGACGGGCAGAAGTCTTCATCCAGACGGCATCTTCTATCTTCATCCATCCGGCGTGGAGCGGGTCCATCTTCAAGACATCCGACGCGGAGCATCCTTTTCATCCGACGACTAAAGCTGAATGAAGGTACCTTTAAGTGACGTCATCCAAGATGGCATCCCTTAGATTCCGATTGGCTGATAGAATTCTATCAGCCAATCGGAATTAAGGTAGAAAAAAATCCTATTGGTTAATCCAATCAGCCAATAGGATTGAGCTTGCATTCTATTGTCTGTTCCAATCAGCCAATAGAATGCGAGCTCAATCCTATTGGCTGATTAAATCAGCCAATAGGATGTAACTTCAATCAGCCAATAGGATTAGTTGTCGGATGAAGAGGATGCTCCGCGTTGGATGTCTTGAAGATGGATCCGCTCCGCGCCGGATGGATGAAGATAGCAGATGCCGTCTGGATGAAGACTTCTGCCTGTCTGGAGGACCACTTCGCCCTGCTTGGATGAAGACTTCTCCCGGCTTCTCCCGGCTTCATTGAGGACTTCGGCCCGGCTTGGATGAAGACGTCTCCCGTAAGTCGATCTTCAGGCAGTTAGTGTTAGGTTTTTTTAAGGGTGTATTGGGTGGGTTTTATTTGTAGGTTAGGGTTTGGGCGGCAAAAGAGCTAACTGCCCTTTTAAGGGCAATGCCCATCCAAATGCCCTTTTCAGGGCAATGGGGAGCTTAGGTTTATTTGGTGGGTTGGTTGTGTGGGTGGTGGGTTTTACTGTTGGGGGGTTGTTTGTATTTTTTTTTTACAGGTAAAAGAGCTGATTACTTTGGGGCAATGCCCCGCAAAAGGCCCTTTTAAGGGCTATTGGTAGTTTAGTTTAGGCTAGGTTTTTATTTTTATTTGGGGGGGGGCTTTTTTATTTTAACAGGGTTATTAGATTAGGTGTAATTAGTTTGAATATCTGTCATTTGTTTATTATTTTCTATAATTTAGTGTTTTTGTTTTTTTTGTACTTTAGCTAATTTAATTTATTTGAGGTAATTGTATTTAATTTAGTTAATTTATTTAATTATATTGTAGTGTTAGGTGTTAGTGTAATTTAGGTTAGGTTTTATTTTACAGATACTTTCTTATTTATTTTAGCTAGGTAGTTATTAAATAGTTAATAACTATTTAATAACTATTCTACCTAGTTGCCTGTAAAATAAAAATAAACCCTAAGATAGCTACAATGTAACTATTAGTTATATTGTAGCTAGCTTAGGGTTTATTTTATGGGCAAGTATTTAGTTTTAAATAGGAATAATGTAGTTAATGATGGGAATATTTATTTAGATTTATTTAAATTATATTTAAGTTAGTGGGTGTTAGGTTTAGGGTTAGACTTAGGTTTAGGGGTTAATAGCTTTAATATAGTGGCGGCGACGTTGGGGGCGGCAGATTAGGGGTTAAAAAGTGTAGGTAGGTTGTGGCGACATTGGGGATGGCAGATTAGGGGTTAATAAATATAATGTAGGTGGCGGCGATGTTGGGGGCAGCAGATTAGGGGTTCATAAATATAATGTAGGTGGCGGCGATATCCGGAGAGGCAGATTAGGGGATAATAATTTAATTTTAGTGTTTGCGATGCGGGAGGGCCTCGGTTTAGGGGTTAATAGGTAGTTTATGGGTGTTAGTGTACTTTTTAGCACTTTAGTTATGAGTTTTATGTTACGGTAGGACTCTCGACAGGAGAGGGTGTACCGCTCACTTTTTGGCCTCCCAGGACAGACTCGTAATACCGGCGCTATGGAAGTCCCAAAAAAAAAACACTTTACGAAGTTTACGTAAGTCGTTTTGCGGTAAGGCCAAAGAAGTGTGCGGTGACCCTAAACCTTCAAGACTCGTAATACTAGTGGGCGTAAAAAAGCAGCGTTAGGACCTCTTAACGCTGCTTTTTTACCCTAACGCACAACTCGTAATCTAGCCATAAATTACACATTAAAAAAACTTACAGTACTAAAAAAAATTTAAATCTAAAATTACAAAAAATAAAAAATACTAAATTACAAAAAAAATAACAAACACTAAATTACAAAAAATAGCAAACTAAATTATCCAAAATAAAAACAATTACACCTAATCTAAAAGCCCTATAAAATTAAAAAATGCCCTCACAAAATAAACCCTAGCCTACAATAAACTACCAATAGTCCTTTAAAGGGCCTTTTGTAGGGCATTACCCTAAAAAAATCAGCCCTTTTACCTGAAAAAAATACAAAGACTCCCCAACAGTAAAACCCACCACCCAACCAAATAAAAAACCTAACTCTGACAAAAACCTAAGCTACCCATTGCCCTGAAAAGGGCATTTAGCTCTTTTTAAAAAGCCCAAACCCTAATCTAAAAAAAAAAAACACTCAAAAAAAGTTAACATTAACCCCCTACGATCCACTTACAGTTTCTGAAGTCCGGCCATCTAGGCAGCGAGAAGTCTTCATCCAGGCAACAAGGTCGTCATCCACCCAGGCGGTGTCTTCTATCTTCATCCAGGCGGCATCTTCTATCTTCATCCTGGCAGCGCGGAGCGGGTCCATCCTTCAAGACATCCGGCACAAAGCGTCCTCTTCATACGGTCGCCGCCGTACACTGAATCTTCAATGCTAGGGAGCCTTTTCAAAATGGCGTCCCTTGCATTCCTATTGGCTGATTTGATTTTTGAAATTCAAATCAGCCAATAGGATGAGAGCTACTGAAATCCGATTGGCTGTTCAAAATGCCCTTTTCAGGGCAATGGGTAGCTTAGGTTTTTGTTAGAGTTAGGTTTTTTATTTTGGAGGGTTGGTTGGGTGGTGGGTTTTACTATTGGGGGGGGTCTTATTTTTTGTAATTTAGTGTTTGTTATTTTTTGTAATTTAGTGTTTGTTATTTTTTGTTTTGTTTTTTGTAATTTTAGATTTAATTTTTTTAGTAGTGTTAGTTTTTTTTTTAATGTGTAATTTAGTTTTTTTAATTGGTAGTTTTTTTAATTTTAGTATAATAGTTGTTAGGTTAATTGTTCGTTTAAACTTAGGTTTTTTTAATTTCACAGGTAATTTTTTATTTATTGTAAGATAGGGATATTGTAATTTGAATTTAAAGTTAGGGGGTTGTTAGGTTTAGGGGTTAATAGTTTAGTTTAGTTTTTTGCAATGTGGGTGCTGGCGGTTTAGGGGTTAATAGGTTTATTTAGTGTTGGTGATGTGGGAGGCCAGAGGTTTAGGGGTTAATAACTTTATGTAGTGGTGGCGATGTTGGGGAGAGTCGGAATAGGGGTTAATAACTTTTATTAGTGGCAGCGATGTTGGGAACGGCAGATTAGGGGTTAATAACTTTATTATTGTGTTTGCGATGCAGGAGGGTGGCGGAATAGGGGTTAATAGGTAGTTTATGGGTGTTAGTGTACTTTGTAACATTTAAATTATGAGTTTTGTGTAACAGTTTTAACTACTGGTCTCAGATAGCGGAACGGATCGTGTCGGTATAGGCTGGAACGCAAACATTTTAGCCTCACCGCACAACCTGTAATACCGGCGCTATGGAAATGCCACGCAAAAACATCACTTTTTTGAGTGCGGGACTGACGTTGCGTTACAGGCTAAAATGCTTGCCGTATAGCTATACAGACAAGACTCGTAATGGCTGCGTTATGGTTTTTACGCTGAAATGGCCATTTTTCAGAGTTAAAACCGTAATGCAAAACTCGTAATCTAGGTGTCTGTTAGCATTAACATATGCTGCTATGTGCAGAACATTGGAATGTGAAATATTTACAGTAAATATATACTTAAACACTCAATGAAAACGTAAAATCATATTTATGCAATATTCATATTTAATCAACTTAACTGCAAAGTGCTATAATGAACTTATATAAATGTCTATATATGTAGACATATGTATTTATGTATTTATATGTGTATATATGCCTGTAAATACATATATACACATATAAATACATATGTATTAACATACATACATATATATATATATATATATATATATATATATATATATATATATACATACATATTTAGACATGTTTATGTACTGTATGTATCTCAATGAATGATAAAGTCCTTTGCCTGCCTTGTTATCTAACACCTGTGACCTCATATTTTTGAGCCCTTATAACTTTTTGTACAGTTTTTTTAAAATAATTATCAGATAGTGTTATTATGGGTGTAACCGTACTTTGTAGTGTATTTTTTATGTGTTTTGTGAAACGGTTAACCAGAGCTCTGAGGAGGCGATATCCCTACATGTGTTAACTTCAATTGCGCTCAAGCGATTGTGTTTACTTTCAATTTGTAATATGAGTGCTACATCCGACACGCACCAACAGCCATGATAAACCAGCTGCGATAAACCCCTTTTCGCTTGAGTGTAACTGTTAGTGCACCACTCGTAATCCTTAACCTCCTGAAAACTCAGTTTGGTTGTAGGTGCATGTTCTGTTTGTTTTTTAACATAAAAAGTTTTCTGCATGATCAGATCAAATAATAATATATATTGATATATAAAAAAATATTCTGTGTAAAGTGACTGACCATTTGAACGTTTACTATAACATTACTCAAAATAATTATTATTTTATTATGCATGTATTTATATTTAAGGTTAAGTGAATTCAAACATATTAGAAAATCATCATTAATATTGATTACTTAGCTGTCATATTTTAATTTAGCTTTGGCTCTGTTTCTTTTGTTGTCAGTTGTAAAAATTGTGTCTTAATGGGACAGTAAACACCTTGAGATTTTAATATAAAATGTTTAGTTACAGTATGTGTGATAAAACAACTTTCCAATATATTTCCATTATTTATTTTGCCCCTTTTCATGTACTTTACCTAATCCTCAGCATGAAAAGCATCCTGCTGACTAGGCTAACTTTGTATATATAGATACCTAAGTGGCTTTAACTGATAACAACTGCAAAACAGACTACTTTATACTAACTATATGACAGTTACTAGCCTTGTTGTCTGCAGAATAAAGCCCAGATTGGCTCCTACAAATAAGGCAAATGGTGGAGTTTGGCAATTGAAAAATAAGTGCAGTAAAAAGGATGTTAATTTGTTTTAAAAACGTTTCTGATTACTACTGCTATCTAATTTGCTTTGCTTTGTGCTTGAAAGTTCTTTAAAATCAGAATTATGAAAGAAAAAGTTTAGGTTTCATGACAGCTTTTTAAATGTACTTGAATGACTCTTTTTTGCATTGCCATTCTGAAGGATTGGAACTTGGGACTTAGGGCCCGTATCTCAAAAACTTGCAGAGATGAGAGAAATCATCAGCTTATTTTACTGAGCATTATACCGTAAGTATATTAGTGAACCCTCCTTAATGATATACACAGTTCCCAAGGTAAAAATTACCATTAAAAAAACCCTGAGGGCACCCGCAATACTGTTGAGGCATATTATAGAATCTTGCAGAACTAGAGAGTTTTAGAGAATTGGGCCCTTAGTCCTTGAAGGCTTAGAGAGGCAAATATTAAAGTGTCTGTGCTTACTATGGGTATCATAAAATAACCAAACATGATCCTGAAACCCTGGTTTGTTTATGGCCTTTGTGGATAGGAGCACAGGACACTCATGATGTAGATTCGCTGACTACAAATAGGTTGTCCGTCCCTTCTTTAACTGACTTTTTTAATAGACGTAAAAGAAAAACTAATTTATTTTAATGTTCCAATATTGTTTGACACAGCGGATAAGATGTAGAGTCACACTGTTGGTAAAGTTAGTACACAAATTAGGACTCTTAACTAGTTACTTTTAACATCCTATCAATTTTTATACTGGATCTCTGCTGTTGTGTTTAAGATCAACTTTGAATAGAGTAGTCAATATCACACTTACACATCGTACTGAGATGCAATCCCACAGTTTGCCCGGTGGTTACTGTAGAATCTATTCTCCAGGTCCAACTTTGTTTCTCCAATCAAGTCATCAGAACCCACCATGTCATGATCAAATACTGAGATTTCGAGTTCCGACTCCACTGGGAATGAGATTGTCAATTCAAATACCCTGTACATTGGTAAAAGAGAACAGCAGCCAGTGAATTTTACGGTTCCGAATACTAAAGAATACCTAGTACCACATCATTTTAGTTTTGTTATGTTGAAACAATTAAGTTATGCTACAGGTAAATTATGATGTCTACCAGGGCCATCTCAAGACATTGGGGCCAAATTATCAAGCTCCGAATGAAGCTTAATGCCCCTGTTTCCGCGGGAGCCTTCACGCTCGCCAGAAACAGCAGTTATGAAGCAGCAGTCTAAAGACCGCTGCTTCATAACTGATCCACCTGCTCTGAGGCTGCGGATATCAATTCGCCTGATCCTATACGATCGGGCTGATTGACACCCCCTGCTAGCGACCAACTGGCCGCGAATCTGCAGGGAACAGCATTGCACAAGCAATTCACAAGAACTGCTTGTGCAATGATAAATGCCAACAGCGTATGCTGTCGGCATTCGTCGATGTCTGCCGGACATGATCCGCTGAGTGGATCATGCCGGACAGACCGATGATAAATCGGTTCCATAGTGCTGACTTGGTCAATGAATGAAATTATGTCCCCAACTCTGCACTACAATCTACACCCAACCACAGTCAGCAGTCTCAAATATTAAAGTTCAGCAGATTGAAATGTCATATCATACTGATGCTGATATCTATAACAGACAATGCCACATAGCCATGCTGTCTGATATCCTCTGCTAAATTTGATAGAGTTGATTCCCTATAGGTTCTATATGTTTTGAGTGGATACATAGAAACTAAAGACTATATAGAGTTAAAGCCCTATTTCATTAATTAATTGTGTACCTGACTATGTACAGCTTAGACGAAATGTATATAGGGAGTTAACAGGCTATGAAATAAATAGGGGATTCAAAATGTTAGAGACTACTATGAATAGGCAAGGCACAATATTTATTATATACAGGTATTATATTATCTATATATTATTTATGATCAAAAGGCCAGGGTAATTTCTATGTATGCTTCATCTTGTAATACAGTGTATTTGTGATTGAACTTAAACATGGGCCTTCAGTAAAGAAAATTATATTGCTGGAACAAGGATTATGAAAGAAAAATATTTTTTAGTGCAGGCTTGGGCATTTCTGTATCTTATCTCTTTTTTTAAGATGTTAAGCTTTAAGTGAGAGTGCCCTGCAATCTGTTTTGTTAAGGGAGTGGATTAGGTGAGAGTGAGAGGTCCATTGGGTGCTAGGGGTAGCCTAAAAACTGTTTATCATGACAGTATAACTAATATTACAAAACAAAAAAAGTGTTATGTGCTACTCACAAGAAGATGCTAAAAGTATTATGTAAACACTACCCCCCAATGAATCAAACTGTGCTCTAAAACTGACCATGTAAAAACATAGAAATGTATAATCCCAATACAGTACAAGGGGAAAATAGACAAAGAGTAAAAGTGAGAAAATATTACCACTCACACTGAATATTTTGCAATTTCCTGTGATGTCAGTTTTGAGTCAAAAAAATGCAACACAGTTATGAACAAAAACTATCATTAAAGCACCCAAGAATGAGTTAGTAGCTCTCTCTTCTGGCCAATTCCTACAATTGCAGTTAAAAGCAGTTGGGTGATTATTAAACAAAACACTGTAAAATACATGAAGAACAACACCCCAGTGTAATGTGACCATATATAATGTAAATACTTAAAGGGACACTGAACCCACATTTTTTCTTTCGTGAATCAGATAGAGCATGCAATTTTAAGCAACTTTCTAATTTACTCCTATTACCAATTTTTCTCCGTTCTCTTGCTATCTTTTATTGAAAAAGAAGGCATCTAAGCTGGGTTTTTTGGTTCAGTACCCTGGACAGCACTTTTTTATTGGTGGATGAATTTATCCACTAATCAGCAAAAACAACCCAGGTTGTTCACCAAAAATGGTCCGGCATCTAAACTTACATTCTTGCATTTCAAATAAAGATACCAAGAGAATGAAGAAAATTTGATAATAGGAGTAAATTAGAACGTTGCTTAAAATGTCATGCTCTATCTGAATCACAAAAGAAAAAATTTGGGTTCAGTGTCCCTTTAATAATTGTGCCATAATCATCCACTTTTTGACTTTAGTACAAAAAAGTTGTTATAAAACAAGTCATTTGCTAAGGCTCATGAAGCAGAGAATTTGGTGTGTTTTCTCTGATATTACTTTGTTTACAGTTAGGACTTAAACAGCTGTGAGTTCCCTTGTTGTGGGAAGCAAGTGTATCATAAGTAACATCTTAATTTATATCAGCTTTATCTCACTAGTGTTTTAAATGTTTTTCATATATTTTCTTTTGGACTAAATTCCAGCCTAGCCTATTTATGTCGATGAACAAGTCAATTTGTGGGTCAAAGCAAGCACAATCAGATCATAAAATACTTTTTTCAAGCTATTAGTGAAAAATGCTTAACTATATTTACTATTAACCAACAATTAAAGACCTATCCAAAGGAAAATATAAGTGTCTGCAGTTGCCAACAGTCCCTGGTTTCCAGGGACAGTCCCTGGATTTTGTTGTATGTCCCTGTTTTTTGTTTGTTTGTTTTTCACTGGAAATGTCCCCTCAAGGAGATTTGGGGGGCTGCAGCTGAGCTGGGGCATGTGTGACACAAGTTAATGGGTAGGAGCTGCCGGTGAGGCTGTGCGTGCAGCAATTACTCTGCTTGATCACTCACAGCAGGTCTAGGCAGGGAATCCTTGCTGCACCTTATCTGAATAATCAATGTTTGAACTGACACAAATCAGAAGAACAAACAGCTCCTTCACACTAGGTGATTTTTTTGTAAACGCAAGGGGATTACTTGGCCATTACTGTATTAATGTATTGTTTACATCTTTGCATTATTAAGTTTGGCAGTAATCTTCATATTTTAGCACTCTGTATCGTCTGAAGCTTACAGGTTTTAGCATAAGTTTTTATTCTTACACACAGTGCAAAAATATTAAAATTGCTGTCAGACTAAATAATACAAAAATCAATTCCCCCCCCCCCAACAGCTCACCCATTCCAGTGTTGTGCATAATCATGCAGTAAAAACAGCTGCACTGAGTGTTTGCTGTGTCTCTCCTGTTTATATTAATTTGATACACTGCAGCCTAGCTCCTCCCCTGCACCTCTGCCTCAGAGTGTCATTAGGAGTCCAGGATAACTTAGGAAGCACTGCTGCTGGCTATTAGGACAGTGGATCTAAGGTAGTTTTGTGTCACTTCAGTTTTGTGTGTCTTTAAGCACTCAGCAGAGCCCTGCAATAGTGTAATATATAGGGAACTGATAATATATAAGATCTGGACCGTTAAAAACAATTGATTAAGAGATGGTTTATCAGGGCTCAAAATTTCCAATCCTAAACTACTAGCCAGTCCAAAATGTTGCTCGCCACTTGATCCCACCCACTACTTGCTTACACCATGCCCACGAATCCACCCCCTCTTTGCACATATGTTTAGCCTTTGTGAAACTCCTTATTGTGTAGTGATTTTTAACTTTGTTTTTATTTTATACCATAACAAATTAAATAATGATACATACAGTAATACATTAATACAAATAAGTGCATAGCAGTTGGCAACATCAACTAGATGTTCTGGGGAAGACAACAGCTGAGCAAATATAGAAGACAGCACCAAAGTGTATGTGGCTTGTGGGGCACGGAACCCAGGATCTGCCTTGTCCTGCAAACACTCCAAGCAAACAAAGAAATGTTCCAGCCTCCAATAGTTTAAAAGACCTTTATTCTCTCATAAGCTAGGGTCTTAAGTAAAAAATACAATGTTTCAGGCCTGAAACGTTGTATTTTTTACTTAAGACCCTAGCTTATGAGAGAATAAAGGTCTTTTAAACTATTGGAGGCTGGAACATTTCTTTGTTTGCTTGAAGACAACAGCTGGATAGAAAAAGGAAGTTGTTGAACTGAGAGAGTGAGGGAAGAGTAGTTATTATCCTTTCCTTCTCTCTCTTGACTCTCTCCATTCTCTCCTCTCTTCAATCTCTTGTTTTACCCTCTCCCTTCTCTCTCAGGCCATGTAATCTCTTTACACCTTCTTTCCCCTCTCTCATATCTCTTCACTCTTTCTTTTTTTTCTCTTGCTCTGCCCCCATTCAGAAGTAACAGTCTAAATACTAATGGGTCCCCTAAAGGAATAACATACCCTTGCCCTTTCATAGATATATCCATGTAGATAATATTTTTAGCACATAGCCAAAAATGTGTGTTTGCCAGTTCTACAATAGGAGTGCACATTTTGTAAATACAATAACTAACTAACAACACACCACCAGACCGGACACTGAGTGAGTGTTGATTTAACATCCAATCAGTAACTTTCACTCGCCCCCTTTAAAGGGACAGTTTTATTGTTTAAAAAGATAGACAATTCCTTTATTACCCATTCCCCAGTTTTGCATAACCAACACAGGTATAATACACTTTTTACCTCTGTGATTACCTTGCATCTAAGCCTCTGCAAATTGTTCCCTTATTTCAGTTCTTTTGACAGACTTGCATTTTAGTCAATCAGTGCTTACTCCTAGGTAACTTCAGGTGCATGAGCTCAATGTTATCGAATTAACCCTCTAGTGGTGAAAAAAACTGTCAAAATGCATTCACATAAGAGGCGGCCTTCAAGGTCTAAGAAATTAACATATGAGCCTACCTAGGTTTAGCTTTTAACTAAGAATACCAAGAGAACAAAGCAAAATTGGTGATAAAAGTAAATTGGAAAGTTGTTTAAAATTACATGCCCTATTTGAAAAATAAAAGTTTTTTTTGTACTTGACTGTACCTTTAAATTTCCACTCGCCATTAGCCATTGGCGAGTGGAAATTTTGAGCCCTAGGTTTATGTTTCATTATAACTTTACTGCAATAGTGCAAGAATAATTCTATTTTTATGGTCTTTTGGAAGAGTTAAAGGGACACTAAACCCAATTTTTTTCTTTCATGATTCAGATAGAGCATGCAATTTTAAGTAACTTTCTAATTTACTCCTATTATCAATTTTTCTTTGTTCTCTTGCTATCTTTATTTAAAATGCAGGAATGTGATGCAAAGGATAAGCCCATTTTTGGTTGAGAACCTGGGTTATGCTTGCTTATTGGTTGGTAAGTGTAAGCCTCCAATAAGCAAGTGCTAGCCATGGTGCTGAACCTAAAATGGGCTGGCAAGAGAACAAAGAAAAATAGGAGTAAATTAGAAAGTTGCTTAAAATTTCATGCTATATCTGAATTTGGGTTCAGTGTCCCATTAAAAGCAAAAGTTTTGTTAATATAACTGCACATATATTATTTATTTAAAGTAGACACTTTAATTTTTACTAGTGATGCAGACTGTTTTCTGTTTACTGATACAAATTCTAAAGTAAAATAATTTTTCTTTATTCTTTAACATTTTTAAAAGTTTGATTTTGCATATTGCTTTACTTCATGTGACATCTCTTCCTATAATGTCTTTTACTGTGAGGTCACTGACTATGAAAAATTACAGCAAATGATAAAATTCAAAGGGCCAGATTACGAGTGGTGCATTAACAGTTAGGTACGAGCGATATGGGGTTTATTCCGACTGTTTGCGCATTGGGTTTTCCGCTCATATTACAAGTTGAAAGTCGCGATCGCTTGAGAAATTAAATTTGATGGTTTTGAGGCTATGTATTATGGGATAGAGGATCAGATGTGAGAACTAATCACCAGTGCTCAGTTTATGAGGATCAAGCTGGACAGGATACACCCTCCTAATTTTATGCCAGTTTTGCCGCTGCCTATTTAACCCACACAAAGAAAGCTGCGTCTCATCTGATCTAGCGATGAGGAAACTTGAAAGAAGAGGAAGTGTCTGTTACAGTACATGCCACAGAGAAAGGGAAGTAGCACCCAAGGCACAGAAGGCAGCCCTCTGGGTTATTCTTAGTTAATCTAAGTCGCAAATCTATGCTGTTTTTAAGTCCCTCCACCTTTATCTCAGGCATTTTATAAGCTTTTCACAGCAAGCCAGAGATAGTAAATGTGTCATATAGATAACATTGTGCTCACTCTTATGGAGTTACAAATGAGACCACACTGATTGGTTAAAATGAAAACATAAACAGCCCTGAGATAAGAGGGCTTTCAGCAGAGTTTTAGATACCGTGCATGTGCTTTAATAGTTATTTACAGGCTTTTTTCTACTTACAAAAACATCAATACAGCTAAGTAGCAATACAAATACTCAATCTTACTAAACAAAAATGTATATATACATTACATTAATATATATCCGTAGTTTATTTTTTCTTATTCATTTTATTTTTTACAGAAGTTATTATAGGTGTGTATGCTCTAGCAATATAGTCTTGTAATCGCAAGATACGAGGCGTGCAAAGCTTGTCCATTTAAGTAAAATGCATACATAAACATACGCAATAGCTTACCCAAGTCACTGTTATTATATTCACTTCATACACAACAAGCAAAGGCACAGTATTTACCCAATGTTTGCCAAAGACCAACAACATGCTTAGTAGATTTTACTCGCTCACAACAAGGGTTAATATAAATATTATAGCACTGATACTTGGAGGCATTTATCAAGCCGTCAACCGCAAATACGCTGGAATTCCGCAGCGTAATTGTGGCAAGCCTGATTTGCCTTATTTATCAAAGGCTACAGACCGGCAAAAGTAGAATTTTGTGACGTAACATACAATCCGCCGGTCTCAGTCCGACACAGATTGATGCTTACGTCACTACAGATGTTCCAAATGAAAAAACTACTTTTGCTACTTATCAAATTTCTACCAGGTACGCTTGCCACTATTCCGGCCCAGCGTACCTGATTTTCAATCCGCCGCCCTGGAAGCGGCAGATGCCATAGGAATCAATGGGAGCAAAAGCTCATGTTCGCTGTTGCCCGATATCCCATTGATTCCTATGGGAGAATAAAGTTACGTTTACACCTAACACCCTAACATACCCCCCGAGTCTAAACACCCCTAATCTGCCAGCCCCTACACCGCCACCACCTACATTATACTTATTAACCCCTAATCTGCCCCCCTGACACCACCGACACCTACATTATACTTATTAACCCCTAATCTGCCGTCCACAACTTTGCCGCCACTATATTAAATTTATTAACCCCTAAACCTAAGTCTAACCCTAAACCTAACACCCCTAACTTAAATCTAATTTAAATAAATATAAATAAAATTACTATCATTAACTAAATTATTCCTATTTAAAACTAAATACTTACCTGTAAAATAAACCCTAAGCTAGCTACAATATAACTAATAGTTACATTGTAGCTATCTTAGGTTTTATTTTTATTTCACAGGCAAGTTTGTATTTATTTTAACTAGGTAGAATAGTTACTAAATAGTTATTAACTATTTAATAACTACCTAGCTAAAATAAATACAAATTGACCTGTAAAATGAAACCTAACCTAAGTTACAATAACACCTAACACTACACTACAATTAAATAAATTACATAAATTAAATACAATTAACTAAATTATATACAATTATCTAATTATCTAAGTACAAAAAAACACTAAATTACAGAAAATAAAAACAAATTATCAGATATTTAAACTAATTACACCTAATCTAATAGCCCTATCAAAATAAAAAATGCCCGAGCAAAATAAAAAAAAAAACCCTAGCCTAAACTAAACTACCAATAGCCCTTAAAAGGACCTTTTGCGGGGCATTGCCCCAAAGTAATCAGCTCTTTTACCTGTAAAAAAAAATACAAACAACCCCCCCCAACAGTAAAACCCACCACCCACACAACCAACCCCCCAAATAAAATACGAACTAAAAAAACCTAAGCTCCCCATTGCCCTGAAAAGGGCATTTGGATGGGCATTGCCCTTAAAAGGGCAGTTAGCTCTTTTGCAACCCAAAGCCCTAACCTAAAAATAAAGCCCACCCAATACACCCTTAAAAAAAAAAACTAACACTAACCACCTGAAGATCGACTTACTGGGAGACGTCTTCATCCAAGCCGGGCAGAAGTGGTGCTCCAGACGGGCAGAAGTCTTCATCCAAGCCGGGCAGAAGTGGTCCTCCAGACGGCAGAATTCTTCATCCAGGCGGCATCTTCTATCTTCATCCATCCGGCGCGGAACGGGTCCATCTTCAAGACATCCGACGTGGAGCATCCTCTTCTGCCACCGACTACCCAAAGAATGGCGGTTCCTTTAAGTGACGTCATCCAAGATGGCGTCCCTTAGATTCCGATTGGTTGATAGAATTCTATCAGCCAATCGGAATTAAGGTAGAAAAAATCCTATTGGCTGATTGGAACAGCCAATAGAATGCGAGCTCAATCCTATTGGCTGATTGCATCAGCCAATAGGATCTTTTTCTACCTTAATTCTGATTGGCTGATAGAATTCTACCTTAATTCCGATTGGCTGATAGAATTCTATGAGCCAATCGGAATCTAAGGGATGCCATCTTGGATGACGTCACTTAAAGGAACCTTCATTCGTCGGGTAGTCGTCGGCAGAAGAGGATGCTCCGCATCTGATGTTTTGAAGATGGACCCGCTCCACGCCGGATGGATGAAGATAGAAGATGCCGTCTGGATGAAGACTTCTGCCATCTGGAGGACCACTTCTGCCCGGCTTGGATGAAGACTTCTGCCCGTCTGGAGAACCACTTTGCACTGCTTGGATGAAGACATCTCCCGTTAAGTCGATCTTCAGGGGGTTAGGTTTTTTTAAGGGTCTATTGGGTGGGTTTTATTTTTAGGTTAGGGCTTTGGGCCACAAAAGAGTTAACTGCCTTTTTAAGGGCAATGCCCATCCAAATGCCCTTTTCAGGGCAATGGGGAGCTTAGGTTTTTTTAGTTAGTATTTTTTTTGGGGGGGTTGGTTGTGTGGGTGGTGGGATTTACTGTTGGGGGGTTGTTTGTATTTTTGTTTCAGGTAAAAGAGCTGATTACTTTGGGGCAATGCCCCGCAAAAGGCCCTTTTAAGGGCTATTGGTAGTTTAGTTTAGGCTAGGGTTTTTTTTTATTTTGGGGGGCTTTTTTATTTTGATATGGCTATTAGATTAGGTGTAATTAGTTTAAATATCTGTAATTTGTTTATTATTTTCTGTAATTTAGTGTTTGTTTGTTTTTGTACTTTAGATAATTGTATATTATTTATTTAATTGCAGTGTAGTGTTAAGTGTTAGTGTAACTTAGGTTAGGTTTTATTTTACAGGTCAATTTGTATTTATTTTAGCTAGGTAGTTATTAAATAGTTAATAACTATTTAGTAACTATTCTACCTAGGTAAAATAAATACAAACTTGCCTGTAAAATAAAAATATATTCTAAGCTAGATACAATGTAACTATTAGTTATATTGTAGCTAGCTTAGGGTTTATTTTATAGGTAAGTATTTAGTTTTAAATATGAATAATTTAGTTAATGATAGTAATTTTATTTATATTTATTTAAATTATATTTAAGTTAGGGGGTGTTAGGGTTAGACTTAACAACATAATGTAGGTGGCGGTGGGCTCCAGGAGCGGCAGAATAGGGGTTAATAAGTTTATTAGAGTGGCGGTGGGCTCTGGGAGTGGCGGTTTAGGGTTTAATAACTTTAGTTGCAGTGGGGTCCGTGAGCAGCGGGATAGGGGTAAAACAGTTTAGTATAGTGTGGGTGTTTAGTGACAGTATACCAATAAAGCTGGGAAAAAGCCGAAGAGCAGCGAGATCGATGACTGTTAGTTAACAACAGTCCGCTGCTCATTGCCCCGTACTTAGTGCGCGGCTTTTTGACAGCTTTTTTGGTAACTTTGGAGAGCATATTCAGGTCTGCGGCAGCGATGTTAGGTTATCTTAGGCGAGCATATTGGTGCAGTTGAATGCAAGTAAGTTGACGGCTTGATAAATAGGCCCCTTGGCCTTGTCTGCTATACTGTGAGGGTTCTGGGTGGAGTAGGTTCTGGCTTGGCGTGCCACTAATAATTGCCCCTTCACCACATTCTGAGTCATCTTTAGCCCCAGAGGAGCAGCTGATATCAGTATATAGTGCTTTATATCATGCCCAGAAGAGGGCAAAGGCTTGTGTGTATGTGAGCCTGAAATAATTAGCAGATTACAGACTCAAAAACAAAGGTTTTACTTGCTTGCTTGCGTTACTATAATTATTAGAGCACTCATGCTTTGCTCTGTCTGCTACATTGCTGGGTTCTGTGTGTGCTATACATCATCCACGTTGCCTACATTTTCCCCCTCTTTCTCAATAATGATATGTTGCAGCTCCTGAACATCATACTGGTCCTATGGGTTTTACATTTAGATTTATATGCTCATTATTGAGCAACCAGCTTTATTTACATTTGATACAATAGTTATATTAATAATAATTAAATTATTTACTTATAATAATTATAATAGTAATAGTATATAAATAAATAATTAAATTAAACACAATATTTATTGGGATGTGCATTAGTTTTCGTACGAATGTCAAAAATCAATGAAAATTGTGTATTCGTTATTTTTATTAATATCCGAATAACAATTACATTTGTCAAAGAAAAAACTAAAAATGTTTATCCGAATATTAGTTCAAATTTTTCAGTTCCATAGCAGACTGATGTTATGATGCAAGCAGCTCTGTTATCCAATTTAAGTAAACCAGGAAGAGCAAGCCAATAGATCGACAGTTTCACTTACCGTCGCAATTGAAGCCTGTGACATTTTCTTGCCAATCAGGATTCTCAAAATGAGGGAAGGGAAAGGGGGATTTTGAAGTTATTGTTCAGAAGCTCTGGTAGCTGGAGCGAGCTACATTCAGTTTAATGGCGCGATCTGGCCAGCTGTGACTAGACAGCGTGCCCGCGATGTTCTTATGCAAATTAAGACCCGCTCAGTAGAGCCAGGAGCAGTCAGGAAAATTGCATTTTGGAAAATAATATCTCTGCAATCGTTAGATTTATAAACTTGGCACTAAGATAATGTTATATAATTCTGCACTATGTGCAGAATTAAATAACATTAGTTTGTAGGTTTACTGTCCCTTTAAGTAAGGTGATATAAGAAATGAAAAACATTTTCATTCTAAGTATAAAGTTCCTATAATATGTATCAATGGATTATAAATAAACATATTAAAAATTGTTATATATTTTTTTTAATCCCTGAGGTATATGCTCCAAGTGAATATATCAATTTGCAATCTGCCCTTAACAGGGATCTCTCAATATTTCTAGGGAAATGTTTTGGTGTATGTCATATTTTAATTGTTTTGAGTTGTGTGTTTTGTTTGGAAATGTTTATTCAGGCTTTTTATGGCTTTACCATTCTGTTCATCTCTGTTGGCATTTTTAATGTTTCTCAATAATAATAATTCCGAGCTCCCTGGTTGTCATGTCTACATAAACTTTTGACATGGGCATTATAAGACATATTTTACCCCTGAGGAACAACACATAACATATTGATAAATTCTGAGTTTTGCTGAGGACAGCTCTACCCTGCAAAGAAATTCACACAAGGAATGGTTTTTGGATTTTGGTGTACTATTTGCACACCTCAATTTCACCAATATTTTTAGTGCAGTTATTTTATTATTACACAGGTCTTTGTGTGGGTATAACTTTCAGGAAACACTACAATTATTACTCCACTACATGCACAAAACAATGATAAAGGAGAGTCAGGTATGGCCTTTTACGCATGTAAGTGAGTCATTATATTTCTTTCCATCAAGATAGATAGATTTCTGCTGATGAAGCACACATAGGTGTGAGAAACATAGACTAATGATGACTATGCAAAGTGACTGTACTTTTATGCATTATATTTAATCCCCCACTGAAAGCACCATAAAAACTTAAAAACTTTGCAATAGCCAACAATGCAGAGCAAGCTATTTTGCTAAAGAAGTATTAACAGTAAACAAATAAACATAGATAATGCTAATTATGCGCTTGAGGCACTATTACTTACTCTCCGAACACTGGATTTAGTTGCTTAGGAATGTATCTGTCCTTGCTAGACTGTTCTTGCTGTCCCACTTTCACTGTCACATAGGGATCTGCCTTCCCATTAGGATCTTTTGGAGCCAAATTAGTGGCCTGCAACATAAAATATACAGATGTATCACTTTCTTATTTTGCTAATTCCTAACCCATTCAAATATACCAAGTCTGGGAAACTCACCTTAACAATATAAATTCTAACAAGCACCTTCACTGGCCGGTTCCGCGGCACACCTTTCATTATCTGGAACTCTGAAGTGTCCTCTTCTGCAGGATAAATGTAGAAGGAGCCCTGGGAGGTAGAATCAAAACTTCAATAGATAAAATTTCTGTTACAATTTCCACTCTCAACGTCAAATTTAGCTGAAGATCTGATTTCCCTATTTCCAAAATGTGATGCCATATTTTATTTAATTAGGCAAAAAAACTAGTAAAGTGGTAAGTAAACTGGTTGATTATGAGGCGTTATTAGCCAAAGAAAGAGGAAATAACGCCACATTATTATGTCATTCTCTCTAAGAATTGCTTACAGTATTGAAGAACTTATAGGGAAATTAAAGACATTTTTTTATTTGTGAATCATAAATTATTTCTCATATTGCAAAATATCTGCAAGCAAAATAAATGTTTTAAAAGCTTTTTTAAACTGATTTGTTAGAAAATACTGTTTTGCAGGTTCAGAATACACCCCTCAAAAGTCTTTTGAAAGTAGTTTAATTTGCTTCCTTTGCTGCAGTCAATTAGAAACTGATATCTAACAAGTTTCTGCACATATTAACCAATCAGTGCGCAGCATGTAAGAGGATCAGGGCTCTGCATTCTATGGAATGCACTCCAACCTCTCTGGCCAGTAGAAAGACAACACATTTTAGAGTTCATTTACAGGTAAAAAAAAAATACATAATGAAAGTGACTTGCAAAGTTTTAAAATTATACATAAATAAACATGTCCTGAGGAACAACATTTTAAAGTTTAATGTTCCTTTAACTCCCTTTAACTTTTTTTGCAGATGATACAAAAATTTGTAAGAGAGTGGATGTTCCAGGGGGGGTAGACAAAATGAGAAGTGATATACAACAATTGGAAGATTGGACAAACGACTGGGATCTAAAGTTTAACACAGCAAAGTGTAAAATAATGCATTTAGGGAAGAAAAATCCAGATGCTAATTACAGAATAAATGACACTTTACCGACTGTTACAGGACTTGGGAATTATTATTTCAGATGATTTAAAACTTAGTAAACAATGTAGTAATGCAGCGAGTAAGGCTAGCAGAATGCTTGGATGTATTGGTAGAGGTATTTGCAGCAGAAATAGTAAGGTTCTTATGCCACTTTATAGATCATTAGTTAGGCCTCATCTTGAGTATTGTGTGCAGTTCTGGAGGCCATATCTTCAGAAGGATATTAACAAACTTGAGTCTGTGCAAAGGAGGGCTACCAAAATGGTACATGGTCTAAAAAATAAAACTTACCAGGATAGGCTCAATGACCTAAATATGTATAGCTTAGAGGAGAGAAGGGAAAGAGGTGATATGATAGCAACTTTCAAGTACATTAAATGGTTTAGTAAAACTGAAGCTGTGGGTATTTTACATAAAATGGAAAATTCAAGAACAAGGGGTCATGAGCTCAAGCTAAAGAGTAGTAGATTCAGGAGTAATTTGAGGAAGCACTTCTTTACAGAAAGAGTGATTGATTTATGGAATAAACTTCCTCAAGAGGTAGTAGCAACAAACACTGTGGGGGACTTTAAAAATGCATGGGACAAGCATAAGGCTATCCTACACTACGAACTAGATACGTTTATACTGTTAGGTAAGGTCTGGCAGACTTGCTGGGCCTATGGCTCTTATCTGCCGTCAATATCTATGTTTCTATGTAACTCCATATACCAGATAATTAGTTTAGTGGTAATTCAAATATCAGTTAAGGAGGAGGAGCAACACACAAGAGAGCTAATATAAAGTCACATATCAAAGGGACAAACATAAACTATCTCCATTCGTTCTAAAAGAGAATATTTCAAAATCAATTACAGTGCTTTGTTTTTGTTTTAAAGGGACAGTCAAGTCCAAAAAAACTTTCATGATTTAAATAGGGCATGTAATTTTAAAAACTTTCCCATTTACTTTTATCACCAATTTTGCTTTGTTCTCTTGGTATTCTTAGTTGAAAGCTAAACCTAGGAGGTTCATATGCTAATTTCTTAGACCTTGAAGGCCGCCTCTAATCTAAATCATTTTCATCGTTTTTCACCATTAGAGGGCATTAGTTTATGTGTTTCATATAGATAACATTTAGCTCATGCACGTGAATTTACCATGGAGGCACCTCTGATTGGCTAAAATGCAAGTCTGTCAAAACAACTGAAATAAGGGGGCAGTCTGCTGAGGCTTAGATACATGGTAATTACAGAGGTAAAATGTGTATAATTATAACTTTCTTGGCTATGCAAAACTGGGGAATTGTTAATTAAGGGATTATCTATCTTTTAAAACAACAAAAATTCTGGTGTTGACTGTCCCTTTAAATGATGTTCCTTATTTTTATCTGTGAGTTTTCCTTTAAGCTATTGAGTAAATAGTGTGAGTTGTACACATACATGCACTCATAATTAGAATTTCACTTTTAAGGACCAGTAAATACAGTAGATTTGCATAATCAACAAATGCATAATAAAAAGACAATGCAATAGCCCTTTTCTGAACTTCAAATAAGTAATAGATTTTTTTCTGACAATTTTCAAAGCTATATCTATTTCCACTCCTGTATCATGTGACAGCCATCAGACAATCACAAATGCATATACGTATATTCTGTGAATTCTTGCACATGCTCAGTAGGAAATGATGACTCAAAAACTGTAAGTATAAAAAGACTGTGCACATTTAGTTAATGGAAGTAAACTGGAAAGTTGTTTAAAATTGCATGCTCTATTTGAATCATCAAAATTAGAATTTTGACTTGAGTGTCCCTTTAAAGGGATATTTAACTAGAGATTTAGGAATCTATTCTTGAAGAGATGAATGACAGGTGAATTTAAACATTTCAATTCCCGCCATTAACTATGCCTAATGAAGGGCCAAACCCAATGAGTATCTCCTGCAGAGTTAGCCTTGCGCAATGCATAGTTAATACTTTATACGATTCACTTGCAATTCTCCTATTTTAGGTGAATTGTATAAAGCATTAACTATGCAATGTGCAGGGCTAACTCTGCTCTTCTTGCAGGAGATACTCACTGGGTTTTGCCCTTCATAATGCATAGTTTATGGCAGGAAATTAAATGTCTCAATTCACCCGTCATTCACCTCTTAATGAATAGATTCCTAAATCTCTAGTTAAATATATCCAACTAAGAAGAAAGTAATCCCATGCATCTAGAAACAAGAATAATAGCTACAGCGAGGGAATCAATAGTCCATACTGATAAACAGTATATATATATATATATATATATATATATATATATATATATATATATATATATATACACATGGGTCTTAATGAATATCACATTCTTATCTATGACTCCTTTATAATGACTGTAGAACGATCCTTCAGGAAAAAATGTTAAAATAGTATTACTTGTGGCACTTTGTAATTGGAACCCTCAGGTAATTGAAATGTTATTCCACTTCTTTTAGTTGAATAATCTTTGGAGTGAGAGTATTTTTCTAGTTAATGGGGCAGTAAAGTCAAATTTAAACTTTTAGGATTCAAATAGAGCACACGATTTTAAATAACTTTACAATTTACCTCTATAATCTAATTTGCTTTGTCCTCTTTGTAAACTTTGTTGAAAAAAAAAGGTAGACTCAGGAGTAGGAATGCACTGCTGGGAGCTAGCTGCTTATTGGTGGCCAGTTAGGCTCAGCTAGCTCCCAGTAGGGCATTATTGCTTCTTTAACAAATTATATCTAGAGATTGAAGTAAATTTGATAATAAAAGTAAATTGGAAAGTTATTTAAAATTGTGTGCGCTATCTGAATAATGGAAGAAACATTTTGTTTCCCTTTAAACACTTTTTTTGCAAGTGGTGTAAGAGTGGTACATACATAAACTAGGCTTTCTGTTGCCTGAGTCAGATCCTCTCTTATCCTGTAAAGTTTATTCATTAATGTTTTGTAGAGCTTGTTTTTCCATTAGTAAACCTTATAATAGTAAGTGGATAGTATCTATATTTTACACTATTCTAAAAGATCTATATAGAATTAAACAGACAGACAATTATAACTTGCTAGATGTGGTTAGTTTATACCTTGTAATGCTGATCTCTCATGAAAGCCTTACACTCATATTTACCTTGTATTTTCCCATAAAGTTGTCATCATCATTTCCATCTTCATCATCCAATGCTTTGCCTTTATGCAAAGAGAATACATGCAGCCAGTCTTCAAAATTCTCAAACTCATTCTCCAGCTCTGAGTTATAGACCTACAAGAAACCCCTCCTGTTACATATGTTTAGCTTCATAGCATGTAAGGGCATTCCAACAACAGTGATGTCGACACTACATATATCCAGTATTTATATTACCTCCTGGTTGCACATGATTCCTGTGAAAGGTGTGTTAATCTAATGTATATGTGTAGATTTTTAAATATGTATACATACTGGTTATTCTATATTTTAGAACAGTATTTTTCTCAAGGATAAAGTGGAGAACACTTAAAGGGACACTAAACCCAAAAATTTTCTTTCATGATTCAGATAGAGAATACAAATGTAAACAACATTACAATTTACTTCTATTATTAATTTTGCTTCATTTTTAAGATATCCTTAGTTTAAAAAAAAGCAATGCACATGGGTGAGCCAATCACACAAGGCTTCTAAGTGCATCAACCAATCAGCAGCTACTGAGCATATCTAGATATGCCTTTCAGCAAAGAATATCAAGAGAATAAAACAAATTGGATAATAGAAGTAAATTAGAAAATAGTTTAAAATTGCATGCTCTTTCTAAATCATGAAAGAAAAAATGTGGATTTCGTGTCCCTTTAAGGCTAGATTACGAGTGGAGCGCAAACAGTTGCGTCCAAGCGATAATATATCGCGAGGGTTTGCATTCATCGGGCTTACAGCTAGTAAACGTTATCACATGAGCGTTATCACGATTTATGCTAGAATGATTACCATGACTTCAGAGCAATGGTTAACTGTTTTGCAAAACATAAAAGTTTCACAAAACACATCAACAGTACATTACAGAGTACAGTTACACTACTAATAACACTATTTAATAAAAAATTAGACATGTGCATTTCAATTCATTTCGAATCGAAATTCGGACAAATTTGTCAAATTCGGAGCTTCAGATCTATTCAAATTTTCGAATTACCGTAGCACCGAAACTAACGAATAAATTGAATTAGTTCGGATTTATTCGTTACATTCGGATGGTCATGGAATAATCACAATTACACTAGTATTGTACAGTATATTAGGTTACATAACTCTGCTATGGGTTACACCTAATATTACAGTACATAATACTAGTCTAATACACAGCACATCTCACCTAACACATACCGAACTTCCGAATTTACTAATCAAATCCGGACCGAATACATACGAATTGATTCGAATCCGAATGAATTTGAAACGAATGCATTCAAATGTATCCGAATTCGAATCAATCCGAAAACGAAATTCGAAAACATCTAGTCTAATAAAAATTATTCACAAAAAATATTGCACATGAAAGTTATAAAGGCTCAAATATATGAGATCTCAGGTATTAGCAAAAAAAGCTATATATATATATATATATATATACGTATTTATTTATGTATTTATACGTGTATATATGTATATACACACATATAAACACATACATACATATGTATACATACATAGACATATATAGAAGTGCATCGGAGCCCTTTGCCGTTAAGTAAATGAAAAAATGTAAAAACATATTTATGCAATATTCATATTTAATAAAGATTTTAACTATGTATTTACTGTAAAAATTTCACATTCCAATGTTCTGCACATAGCAGAATATGTTCTATGTATTTTTAAATAGATATTCATATATATATATATATATATATATATATATATATATATATATCTGTATAAATCTATACCTATATATATTTATCTATATATATATAGGTTTAGAAATATATATATATATATATATATATATATATATATATATATATATACAGTATCTCACAAAAGTGAGTACACCCCTCACATTTTTGTAAATATTTTATTACATCTTTTCATCTGACAAAACTGAAGAAATGACATTTTGCTACAATGTAAAGTAGTGAGTGAACAGCCTGTATAACAGTGTAAATTTGCTGTCCCCTCAAAGTAACTCAACACACAGCCAAATAATGTCTAAACCGTTGGCAACAAAAGTAAGTACACCCCTAAGTGGAAATGTCCAAATTGGGCCCAATTAGCCATTTCCCTCCCCGGTGTCATGTGACTCGTTAGTGTTACAAGGTCTCAGGTGTGAATGGGGACTAGGTGTGTTAAATTTGGTGTTATAGCTCTCACACTCTCTCATACTGGTCACTGGAAGTTCAACATGGCACCTCATGGCAAAGAGGATCTGAAAAAAAGAATTGTTGCTGTACATAAAGATGGCCTTGGCTATAAGAAGATTGTTAAGACCATGAAACTGAGCTGCAGCATGGTGGGCAAGACCATACAGCGGTTTTATAGGACAGGTTCCACTCAGAACAGGCCTCGCCATGGTCGACCAAAGAAGTTGAGTGCACGTGCTCAGCGTCATATCCAGAGGTTGTCTTTGGGAAATAGACATATGAGTGCTGCCAGCATTGCTGCAAAGGTTGAAGGGGTGGGGGGTCACCCTCTCAATGTTCAGACCATACGCCGCACACTGCATCAAATTGTTCTGCATGGCTGTCGTCCCAGAAGGAAGCCTCTTTTAAAAAAGATGCACAAGAAAGCCTGCAAACAGTTTGCTGAAGACAAGCAGACTACTGGATTACTGGAACCATGTCCTGTGGTCTGATGATGGTGTGTGGCAGCAACCAGGTGAGGAGTACAAAGACAAGTGTGTCTTGCCTACAGTCAAGCATGGTGGTGGGAGTGTCATTGTCTGGGCCTGCATGACTGCTGCCGGCACTGGGGAACTACAGTTCATTGAGGGAACCATGAATGCCAACATGTACTGTGACATACTGAAGCAGAGCATGATCCCCTACCTTCAGAGACTGGGCCACAGGGCAGTATTCCAACATGATAACGACCCCAAACACACCTCCAAGACGACCACTGTCTTGCTAAAGAAGCTGAGGGTAAAGTTGGTGGACTGCCCAAGCATCTCTGCAGACCTAAACCCTATTGAGCATCTATGGGGCATCCTCAAACATAAGGTGGGCGCAAGGTTTCTAACATCCACCAGCTCCGTGATGTCGTCATGGAGGAGTGCAAGAGGACTTCAGTGACAACCTGTGAAGCTCTGGTGAACTCCATGCCCAAGAGGGTTAAGGCAGTGCTGGAAAATAATGGTGGCCACACAAAATATTGACACTTTGGGCCCAACCTTTGTTGTCAACGGTTTAGACATTAATGGCTGTGCGTTGAGTTATTTTGAGGGGACAGAACATTTACACTGTTATACAGGCTGTACACTTGCTACTTTACATTGTAGCAAAGTGTAATTTCTTCAGTGTTTTCGCATGAAAAGATAATAAAATATTTACAAAAATGTGAGGGGTATACTCACTTTTATGAGATACTGTATATATTGCACTAAAAAAAAATCAGATATACTATATGTAGAAATATGTATTTATGATTAATTAGAACATATTCTGTTATCGGAAGAACTTTGGAATATGAAATATTCATATTTTCATGTTAGGTTAGCGTAAAGGAGAATATGCAATCGTGTTTGAGGTGTTTTTTACCACTCTTTTTTTCTCCATTGGCTTCTATGGGTGAATACGTGAACATGCACACAATATTAAAACTTTGGATTTTTGCGCAGGTTACCGCTAGAGCGAAAACAGTTTACTTTCAACTCATAATACAAGCGCAACCCGACGAGCACAAAAATCTTACTTCTAGTGCAATTAACGCTCAAGCAAGAGCATTAATTTGCGCTTCACTCGTAATCCTTAGATTTTGCTTATTACAAACCATATATTCCTGCAGATATCTATGCTTAAGGAAAATGTCTACCAGAAGGGTCTAGCTTTGCGTGTATGCAAAAAACATGAAAAGTCTATGCTATGGATGTAGACCAAACTCCACCTAAAAAACAGGTTATCCCAAAAAACCTGATTAATTCCTATATACAAAAAAGGGTTCTTATATGTGTGCGCCTGTGTAACAAACACTGGCTAAAGATCTGTCAAAAAATGGCAATATATAGGCAACGTTCTAATAAACCATTATAAATGAGATAAAATAACTGTTATCAGCAGCAATACACACATAGCAACACTACAAAGCCGCAATGCATAGTAACATGTAACCAACCACCTGTTATCAGCAGCAATACACACTTAGCAACACTACAAAGCCGCAATGCATAGTAGTAACATGTAACCAACCACCTGTTATCAGCAGCAATACACACTTAGCAACACTATAAAGCCACAATGCATAGTAGTAACATGTAACCAACCACCTGTTATCAGCAGCAATACACACTTAGCAACACTACAAAGCCGCAATGCATAGTAGTAACATGTAACCAACCACCTGTTATCAGCAGCAATACACACTTAGCAACACTACAAAGCCGCAATGCATAGTAGTAACATGTAACCAACCACCTGTTATCAGCAGCAATACACACTTAGCAACACTATAAAGCCGCAATGCATAGTAGTAACATGTAACCAACCACCTGTTATCAGCAGCAATACACACTTAGCAACACTACAAAGCCGCAATGCATAGTAGTAACATGTAACCAACCACCTGTTATCAGCAGCAATACACACTTAGCAACACTACAAAGCCGCAATGCATAGTAGTAACATGTAACCAACCACCTGTTATCAGCAGAAATACACACTTAGCAACACTACAAAGCCGCAATGCATAGTAACATGTAACCAACCACCTGTTATCAGCAGAAATACACACTTAGCAACACTACAAAGCCGCAATGCATAGTAACATGTAACCAACCACCTGTTATCAGCAGCAATACACACTTAGCAACACTACAAAGCCGCAATGCTTGTCATAATTTTGTTGTGGTTTCATGTTTTACCTTCAGTGTTGCTATCATTTTCCTTTTTGGTTTTACTATCTCCACCTCATTGCAAAATTCCTCATTCACATCCACATCTAGAGAGGCCGCATTCAAATTTCCCCCATCTACAATCCAGAAATTAGATATTAATTATGGCACATAATCTTAACTTTGTTTTGTCTGCATTCAAATATTTTAATACATCAAGACTACATATAATTAAACTTAATTTGCAAGATTTCTCAGTAATAATCTCTAGTCAATAGAACATTAAATACATATTTAAATGATTTCGTATTAGGGGCTACATTTGAATTTTGTGTTCACCTGAAAGAGAAGACAAGCAAACATGCATATAAATGGGCTAAGCCTATAGAAATAGCAGGCCTCCTTATCTTATTTTTCTCGTTACACATTAAGGCCATCTTATCTTAACTCTCTGTCTATACACAACTGTCAATACTTAGAGCAATTGAAAAGGAAATTGTTATTACCTATCTCTTCCCCCCCCCCTGTGATGTTAGGGAGGGCAGATTAGGGGTTAATACTATTTATTATAGGGTTATTGAGGCGGGAGTGAGGCGGATTAGGGGTTAATAACTTTATTATAGTAGCGGTGAGGTCCGGTCGGCAGATTAGGGGTTAATAAGTGTAGGTAGGTGGAGGTGGCGTTGGGGGCGGAAGATTAGGGGTTAATAAATATAATATAGGGGTCGGCGGTGTTAGGGGCAGCAGATTAGGGGTACATAGGGATAACATAGGTTGCGGCGGTGTCCGGAGCGGCAGATTAGGGGTTAAAAAAAATATGCAGGGGTCAGCGATAGCGGGGGCAGCAGATTAGGGGTTAATAAGTGTAAGGTTAGGGGTGTTTAGACTCGGGGTTCATGTTAGGGTGTTAGGTGCAGACTTAGGAAGTGTTTCCCCATAGGAAACAATGGGGCTGCGTTAGGAGCTGAACGCTGCTTTTTTGCAGGTGTTTTTTCAGCTCAAACGGCCCCATTGTTTCCTATGGGGGAATCGTGCATGAGCACGTTTTTGAAGCTGGCCGCGTCCGTAAGCACCGCTGGTATTGAGAGTTGCAGTGGCGGTAAATTAAGCTCTACACTCCCTTTTTGGAGCCTAACGCAGCCCTTCTGTGAACTCTAAATACCAGCGGTATTTAAAAGGTGCGGGGGAAAAAAAGCCAGCGTTAGCTACGCGGGTCGTTACTGACAAAACTCTAAATCTAGCCGTTAGTGTTTGGCTTATTTGATTTGCTGCATTATACAGTTATAAAAAAACAAAACATCAAAATGAAACACAAAAGAACCAACATAAGTTAACATATAAAGCCCTAAACTACTAACAGTACATGGGATTAGGTAAATAGTGTGTTAAATGACATTATTACTTCATTACTATCTATATTTCAATTCATGGATGGAATAGAGATAGACATATGTTTGTAGTATTTGCTACGCTTACCACCAGTTTCTTCATTTTCTCCATCTTCATCATCATCTCCAACCTGAATCTACAAGGAAGTCATCATATTTAACACATTTTTTATTATAGTTGATATTATAGGCAATTTTAACAATGATGAGTCCCTACGGGCCTGATATTGAAAAGCTCGCCATAATGGAGAGACCTTGAACTGTAATGTAGGAATCTCTGTTTCACATAAAGAACATTAAGGGGCCCATTTATCAAGCTCCGGATGGAGCTTGAGGGCCCGTGTTTCTGGCAAGCCTGCAGGCTCGCCAGAAACAGTAGTTATGAAGCAGCGGTCTAAAGAACGCTGCTCCATAACCCTGTCCGTCTGCTCTGAGCAGGCAGACACACATCACCGAAAATCAATCCGATCGAGTACGATCGTGGTTGATTGACACCTCCCTGCTGGTGGCCGCGAATCTGCAGGGGGCGGCGTTGCATTAGCAGCTCACAAGAGCTGCTGGTGCAATGCTGAATACGGAGAGCGTATTGCTTTCCGCATTCAGCGAGGTCTGGCGGACCTGATCCGCACTGTCGGATCAGGTCCGCCAGACCTTTGATAAATATCCCCCTATATAGCAACATAAACATTTCTCAAGATAAAAGAGACTTCTTAGAATATCTCGCCTGAGCGGCACGGCTTTGAATATCAGGCCCTACATCTTTGTATAACCATAAGTTTTTAACTTGTGATAACCTGGACTGAAAGTATTTCTAGGTAATATATCAATGTAAACAGAATAAGAGACGTAGATAATCTCTCCCTCCAAAAAAAAGAGGAAAAGGACCATGATGTTCCCATTCTTCTGTATCAGAGTGCATTCCCATGTATTGTCCTTTTTAATTGTACTCCCTGAATGGCACATTACAAATACATTGTAATACTAATAATAAATCGCTGAAGCATGACATTTCATGCCCACCCACACACATATACACACATCAAATAAATAAATATATACATTTATATATATATATATATATATATATATATATATTATATATATATATATATATATATATATACATACATTTAGGAGCCTAAGGGGACATCCTGATGCATTTCATGTTCTTATTTGTTAGACTATGACATTTTTTATTGACCTTAGGTTACCATGTGTTCAGCCCCTGCGAAGGAGTTAAACACATAGGTAAAGTCCCACTAAATACCCGCAAGTATTGCAGAAAACAGCCAGTCAGCCAATCAGGAGTAGCAGTTACACATAATAGCCAAATACCGTCAGTTTCCTTCTTTGGAGCCACAATGCTTGCAGCTCCCAAGCAAGGCTTTTCCTATATGTTTAATTCATTTGCAGGAGATAAACACATAGTTTACCTAGGACCAATACGGGGACAAAAGACGCACTGTAATTAACATAAGTTGTTATACTGAATATACATGCAGCTATATATATATCTCACCACAAACACACATCTATTTAAACAATAGCGTGCAAGACTGGCATAAAACATATCAATATCTGTAAAAATATACAACTCAGTACGTACTTGATCACTGATTTCTCTTAAAGATTCATAGTATTTTGACCACCAATCTAACTCTTCTGGATCTGGCCTTTCCTCTTCCAGCTCCTCCTCCTTTACAATTTTTTGCAGTTTCTTTAAAGGATCCTGAATTCAGAGACAAATCAATGAATAATCACAGAAGTGACAAAATGTAGTGCTGTACAAGTTTAATAGTTTGTAATATTTTTATGGTAAATAAAAAATAATATAAAAATAAATGTTATATCCTTGGAAAAGATATGTTTGACCTTTTTAATAGTGAAGGTGTGAAGAAAATCGACATGTTGCAAAGTGATACTGTACGAAAGGGTGAGATAGCTGAGGTACTTTAATCAATTAAATGAAACAGATTACTTCAAGTTCCTGAAGCATAGCCCAAAATGCGGTCCTTTTGATCAAGCCCCAAGTAACCTAAAAATGTTGGGATTTATGTTATAGTTCCAGGAAAGACAAGAGCTCTTACTCTCAGTTACAGGTTCTAACTAAAAGCTATATAAGACAACACAAGTCTAAGGAATGTTTAAAATAATGTAGTTAGAGGCATCATCACCAGTCCTTTGTTTTAATAAAAAAAAACTGCAACCATGTGCAGCAAATGCTGTAGCTATATCAGTCCGTATCTATATAGCTATATCAGTACGTTACTTTAATCTAGATACAACCTAATATCTTTTTTTATTTTTTACACATTAAACTTTTCACAATGCCACTGGAGCCATAAACTAAAAAAAAGACTAATTTCTAGGTGTAATCAGTTAGGTAGATAGTAGGTCAGGGGATTTAAAATTGGTCCTCCCAATATTAAATCAAAAAAGGAAAGAGAACAGCACACCTGCTTGTGGGGCACGGAGTAAGATTTGCCAAATCTTGTTAATCCAAATAGTCATACATCCAAAGCACTCCAGCCACCAGAAGAAATCTTTGTTTAAAAGACCTTTATTTTCATTAGTTGGGTCCAAAAGTTTACAGGAACAACGTTTTGAACCTACAATAGGCTCTTAGTCATGTACATGACTAAGAGCCTGCTATTGTAGGTTCGAAACGTTGTTCCTGTAAACTTTTGGACCCAACTAATGAAAATAAAGGTTTTTTAAACAAAGATTCCTCCCAATATTACCCAGGTCTCTCATGAGCCACTAAAGGCATCTGCCTAATACTGGCTCACAGTATTATTACAGCATGTTTAGAGTAGCCTATAGTTCAGCCCACCTGCAGCACCCAATAAATGTACCTCATTACGTGGCTATTTTAAGCTCAGGGCTCTGACACAAGTATTTCATTTGAGAGCTTGTACCTCAGTCTGATTGGTGTTTACTGTATTCTGACCTCAGTCTTGACTTCTCTGATTTATGCCTGCCACTGACTTTCAGATTGACCCTGACCTGCTCCTGCCTCAGTCTTGAATCATGGTTTCCACTTGCTTGTAGGCTCCGTAATCCAGTACCCAGCTCTGCAGAAAATGTCTGTCAGGCATCTGTATCCTGCTCCAGTACCTAGCTCTGCAGAGAGCATCTGCTAAGTCTCAGTAACTGTTTTCTGACGTTGTCCTGCTGGTTGATAAATTTAAACTCGTGCCAAGTTATGAATGTTATTTCTGTTATGGCACAACAGATCCAAGAACTACTTCATAAACGCAAGATGTCAAACTTTGTCTTAAAGGGACACTAAACCCACATTTTTTCTTTCATGATTCAGATAGAGCATGCAAGTTTAAGCAACTTTCTCATTTACTCCTATTATCAAATTGTCTTCATTCTCTTGATATCTTTAATTGAAAAGCAAGATTTAGATGCCGGCCCATTTTTGGTTAACAACCTTGTTCTTGCTGAATGGTGGATAAATTCACCCACCAATAAAAAGTGCTGTTCAGTGTACTGAACCAAAAATTGTCTGGCTCATTAGCTTAGATACCTTCTTTTTCAAATAAAGATAGCAAGAGAATGAAGAAAAAATTATAATATGAGTAAATGAGAAAGTTGCTTAAAATTACATGTTCTATCTGAATCACCACTCATTACTGGTATGTCCTCAGGTAGTACGGTACTTATGGCATACAGGCATAACATTTCCACAAAAGCCTTCACAGAATATACTTCATATGTATCCCTACCATTCTTTTCCAACCAGATTCCAAACTTTGCTTCAGCAACAAACGTGGGTCATGGAGATTTCCATAAACTATAGGCTACTAAAACTTACAAATTTCAAAAGTCTTTCATTGTATTTACAGAGATGAAAAGGAGACATTTATTTTACTGTGGTAAATCTGGGCATTTCATTACCTTTTGTCTTGTGAAACTCCCAAAGGCAACTAAATTGATTCTTGTTAAACAACCAGCTGCTCTTACCCTGTCTGTAACAGCAAACTCATTTAGGAGACAGTCCAAACTTGTTTCAGTTTACAAATTCAATTATGTAGGCACAGACACTTTGAAATGCACTCTCATGAACAAGTTTGGACATTGGGGCCTATTTATTATGGTGCAAGCGAACATGATCCGATATTGCGGATCATGTCCACAGCACATCAATAAATGCCAACAGCATACACTCTCAGCATTTATCATTGCACCAGCAGTTCTTGTGAACTGCTGGTGCAATGCCGCCCCCTGCAGATTCGCGGCCAATCGGTCACTAGCAGGGGGTGTCAATCAACCCGATCATAGTCTATCGTGTTGATTTTTGTCCGCTGCCTCTGAGCAGGTGGACAGGTTATGGAGCTGCGGTCTTTAGAATGAAGGCTCGCCGGAAATACAGAGCTTGATAAATATGCCCCTATGTGTGCATTGAAGTGCGTCCCCTATAAAAGCCCAGCCACAAATGGGTGATCTCGTTTAAGGTGCTACTAGGAAGATACAATGTAGCAAGGCAGCGGGTTCACTCCTTACAAATTGAAATTGTGTTAAAATCCAATGACCATACAGTGATAGAAACATGGTGCACAGTCTGCCCATCCTGACATCCTAAAAGATGCATTCAGATGGTTTAGCAGTAGTGCGGATGGAAACAGATTACAATAGTTTTCTGTTTAAGTCGTGATTGAGCAATCCCCTTTTAAAACACAATTTTAATAAAGCCATTACTTAACGACAGTGTGAGTGGGAATTCAATAAAATATTACAAATAAAAACACGCTATTTGCAGATGTTGGTGTCTTGAAGTGACCATAGAAGAATGACCATCATGCCAAGATACCTATGACATTCATATGGTTAATGTGAGTTGAGAATTAATTCAGATGATACTAGATTAATGTTACACATGCAAATTTGTATTTTCCTTGCATAGTGAACATAGGGGTTACATGAATAGAGCTCTCTTGTAACCTTAAGAGGTGTGAATGGACTATTGTATCAGTAAGTTTTAGGAGACCTCCCAGTTTCTATTTCAAAAACAGGTACTTAAACCATAAAAAATCTTTTTCAGGAACTTTTCAGGTAAAAACGTACGTACGCAGCAGCAAGATTTTAACAAACAAAACAATATTGCATTGTGATCACTTGAGAAACATGGTGACCAATGTGGTCAAAAAGCAAAAAGCCTGCACCACAACTGAAACCTGTTCAAACTAAATATGACAGGTTTCCTCTGAAAATAAAACAGCAGCTGGGAAAATATAAAATAGGTTACTTCTTAAAGTATCAACCAAAGCAACTATATTAAACCAGATAGCCTTACAGACTGCACTGCATCTCACACCAGTAGTGGATTTCCTCTACTTAATATTATTTACAGAGATAGCAGTCATAAAAAGGCCATTTGTACCTTGATATATTTTAATAAACTCCATCTCTCCAGTAGCTACTAAAGTGCACTCTTTTGTGGAGTGGGGTTCAGGCTTAGTAGGTCATTAAGGACCTACATGACTATCTAGTATGATACATACTTACTTCCCAAACTTTTCCATATATTTGTATGAAAATTCTTATTCTAAAGTGATAAATAATACCTGATTAGGGGCCTAGTAGATCACTTTTATATTATGTTTAGAATATTCCTGTTTTTACACTAATGTTAGTGAGTTTATGGCTACCAATATATATAATATGTACTTGCATTTTTAAATTTGTGAATGTTGCTGTTTAAAATGTAATACAAGTAATTGTGTGAAGTATTTTTTTCTGTTAGCATGTGTAGAAAGAATTGTGCTTTATTATTATAGATGGTAAAAATGTAGTCATGTACTAGCATTAAACTGATTTATAGTTGACTGCAATACGTCTGTTCCGGTAGGAGTGGCATAGAGTTTAAATATTGGATTAGCCTGTTTATTCACCATATTTGTGTACCATGAAGTGTGAAATGCATCAGAGCTGATCCTTTATGTCTTTAAGCTACTTAGTTTACTTGGCTTTTACTTTTTTTCACGTTACTCAATCAATTTGAGCTTCTCATGCAAGTGTGGGGTGCATTCCATTGGTGTTGAGTTAGTAACAGCTGTTATGCCTACTGCCCGTCATCTACACATCTACAGTACTCAGACGAGAGTCATTGGCGTATTATTCAATGCTTAGATAAAAGGCAAGCAGGACTGACAGAGAGACAGATTTGTTGCTGCTGACATCAGCAAACCATTGTTGTGACTACTATTAATGCACAAAATGCTATGAAACCCCAAAAACTATGGCAATATACCATCATGTCTCTGGTCACACTTAAATTTAAGAGGTTTTAAGCACAGTGTAAAACTGTAATTAAAGTACCAGAAATATATTTTTCTATGTGGATTTTTTTAATTGTATCTATATCACATGTACCAAATAATTAAAGGGACAAGCATATATAATTGTGGAAATATAAATAACTAGAGGATGGAATAGATATGATGGGAAGATACAGGTACTTGACACTTAACAGTAAACACAGTAACCAGCAAGCTGGAGAAACCCTGACAATATTGTGTCTGTACCTACTGAGCATCATCCACAGTACATGAATCCACATGTTACACAAATGGCAGTAGCCCCTTCTGTGTATAAGGCTGTCTGAATTTTTAGACCACTTGCAAGATTACAATTACAAGAGGCAGAAGCCCTGACATTGGGTAGATTGATGTTTGCCTTAATAAGTGTTCTGTATGGGTAAGGTAAAACTTTTCTTTTTTCATCTATTTAAATTAGCAAACACTTCTACTGTAAAAAAAACTACAGTGCAGCCTACTTTACTCCACTTTGGTAGAAACTGAACTGAAACAGGGCTATATTACAAGTGGCGTTAACTGTAACGCGCAAGCAATATTGGGAATTTCTTTGCTTTTTGCGCGTGACAAAAATAGTGCGTGTATTACGAGTTCAAAGTAAACACGTTCACTTGAGCGCAATCAAATTTAATACACGTTGGGTTAGCGCAACTTCAGAGGTCACGTAAAGTGAAGGGAAGAAAAAAGTTGCATAAAACACAATATAAATATATGTAAAAGTACAGTTACACTCATATAAACACTGCCTGATAAAACTTATTTTAAAAAATTTTAAAAAGTTATAAGGCCTCAAAGATAGATGGTATAAAAAATAAATAAAGGGCTTCAGAGGGCTTTAACATATATATTCATACATATATATATATATATATATATATATATATATATATATATATATATATATATATATATATATATATAATCCAATAATCAGCACTCTGATGAAGGGGTGAACACCATGAAAAATCACTTGTTTTGGAATAAATATTCACCATTCTGTAAGTCCAGAGAGTGCTGATTATTTGATTATTTGATTATATATATATAATAACTAACCAAAACTAACCTTTCCCAACTCCATTGCTTTCCCCTTGAACCCCTTAGAATGTAAGCCTATGGGCCCACCTGTTTACAGATCGCTTCATAAGAGCCGACTACAACAGTGAAACTCTCGGCAGGGCCCTCTACCCACTTGACCCCTACAAAAGCTATCCTGTCTACGACTATGTTTACAGCACTGCGGAATCTGTTGGCGCTCTACAAATACCTGATAATAATAATAATAATAATATGTATACATCCAGAGAGTGCTGGCTATTTAGCACCCTGGCTGAAGTATCACTTGGTTTGTGAGAGTGCATCTATCTGACTGTTTTTTATATATATATACTGTATATATGTGTGCTTGTGTATATAGTATATGTGTGTTTGAGCGTGCCGATGTATTGATGTATTTATGTATTTATACGTGTATATATGTATTTACATATATATGTACACACACATCATATATATAAACATAAGAAGAAAGGATGCACTCTCCAGGATTTTCAAAGTTATTTATTTAAAACATTAAACAAGTAACTTTGAAAATCCTGCAGAGTGCATCCTTTCTTCTTATGTTTATCAATTTCTTGGAAGCACCCTGGGTGGATGAATTTGAACCATAAGTGCAGACCTATATATATATATATATATATATATATATATATATATATATATATGCATTGGAGCATATGTTAACACATTCACAATATTTAAAGTTCAACTTTATTTTCAACTTGTAATACGAGCGCAAACCGATGCACAGAAAAAGGCTCCGTCTAGCAAAGTTAACAGGAAAGCGGAAGTAATCCACTCGTAATCTAGCCCACAATCAGAAATTAAAGCGATTTGTAATAGGTTACTCAAGTCCTTGAACTTCTGGGAAGCATTTCTGCCTACTTCACTAGACAGAGACCTTATATTCACATATACTAATATAGTTCTATAACAATGAGTAAATACCGTCACTATGCTTAGAGGGTTGAATTTGTCTGTTGCCTTTTCTTCTGATTCCACATTTATAACTGATTGCATTGAGGTTAGCTTGGCCATCGTCTTTTTTTCTGAAATGAAACAAATCACACGATAAATATTACCACAAAGGCATAATCCTAGAAATAAGCAAGTTGTTTTGCTTTGCATTGTACCGTTGTTCTAAAGAGTTTGAAACCAATCAACAAAGAAATAGACTTTGTCACGTTAACTTGGTTTTTATAAATCTATTTTTTATTTTTTTTATTGATTTTAACACAAACACACTAGGAGCCAGTGTGCAAAACTGTATATTCAGGAACAGGTCAAGTCATAAAGCATAAGTTTAGGCCTTACTTATTAATAGGCCTTTACTTTTATGTTACATTGTCATGGAAAAAAATTATCCTGCCTATCCTGTCACAGCTCCACCCACAAGTCATTCTGTAGACCCCACTGCACACAAGAGGTCAGACAGCATGTAGGATATGAAAAACAAGCAATTTTACACAAATTTTCAATATACTTCTGCTGTCAAATTGACTTTGTTCTTCTTGTATCATTTATTGAGCAGTATACAGGTATGCTCAGGAGAAGCAATGCGCTACTAGGAGCTAGCTGCCGATTGGTGGTTACAAACATATGCCTTTTGTTATTGGCTCACCAGGTGTGTTCAGCTAACTCCCAGTAGTGTGTTGCTGCTCTGGAGCTGACTTTAGCTATATCTTAAACCCCTCTGCAGAGGTTAAGCACATAGTTATACATAATAATAAAATGCTTTAACACATTACAGCATTTTCTGTCTGCACTTTGATGTCCCTTTAAAGGGGCATAGAAGTCGAAATTATACTTTCATGATTCAGGTGAAGTCTACAATTTAAACATAACAAAACTTTCAAATTTCTTTCGACAAACTTTACTCTGTTCTCTTGGTATGTTAAACTCAGGAGCGTTAAGGTGTCTTGTACACTATAAAACAGCAGTTTTTACAGTGACATATAATGATGCAAATGCTGTTTCACACACACACACACACACACACACTGTCATGGTAAAGAACCCATTTGTAGCAAAGAATGTAATGAGTTGTTTTTTTGTATTGTTTTTTTAAACCTGAATCATGAAACTTTAATTTTCTATGTCCCCTTAAAGAAACAGCATAAAATGACAACTTTCGATAAATATTTTAACACTGAGAGAAGCAAGACAAGGATGCCCACTCTCATATCTCCCATATACAACACCAGACCTTGGATCTGTTTTGCTGACTGCTGTAGCTGCTAGTATCAGAGTAAGGAGAGGGTTAGTGCACAGTTCTATACACATCATAAAGTGCTCTTTTTGTTCACAGCCATTTAGTTGTTTTTTACTTTATCAAGCATTAGGAAATGTTCCATTATGAATTGTTTTTTTCAGTGCTTTTATTGTAAAAGTAAACTCAGTGATTATTGATTGATATATTGTACTCAGTAACTTTGAGAAAAGCAAAGGGACAACATTATTTATAATGCTGGTAAATTGTGTAGCCTCCTATTGTGAAAACTAGAGAATTTACATGACGATTACAAATGTTACCTGTTATGAGGTGCAGAGGTAGCGGTACTTAATACTGGTGAGTACCCAAACTAAAAGCCCTGGTTTTATTAAATATAACCCCATAAATGGCATGAATGTCCCCTTGAGAACTGCCAGAACGTGACAGCTGAGACCAGAAAAACTCACGTTTTATTTTGGCTTCTGCCTCTTCATTTTTCTCTTCCAATTCTTTAGGAGCAAACTTCATGAGATGAGAGACAACTGTGGACCCAACCATTACAGAGCGGCCAAAGGCGCGTTTCTCCACAACAAAGATACTTAGTGGTGGGTGAAGATAAACCTGCTCTGGAAGCTCCTGAAATTATGGTGAATGGAAAGTTTAGCAATAACACTGGTTAGAAAATTCCAAAAAAAATAACATTTATAGATTATAAAATTTAAAGCCCCACAAATATTTATGGTTAACTAGGCAGTTAGGTAACATAGACCAGTTTGAAAGAGTATAAATATATAAAAATGCTCAGAATATGTTAGTGATGTATTTTGGCTGTAAATGGTTGACGGTGTACATGATGACTTTTCATAAATAGGTGACACTGCAGAATTAGATGTGTGTCTGGTTCTCAATTCACAATGATACACTCATGATACACTCTGCTATATAATAAAGAATGAGAGAATAATTCAGCTTTATATTCATATAGATTACATGTTTTTTGTGATTACCCACCCAAGATGGGTTTTTAGTTAATGATGTTATGCTTTGTATTTACCAGTCGGGTGAAGTATGTAGCTATATGGTACAGGTATACATCCAATTTCTATGTATTTCATTTTCTTTTTCTTTATAATATATTAAGATGACCTGAATAATTATCCAGCTGATGAAACTGAGCTAGCGAGTCCCTCATGTATTTATTGGCACAACTATGACTGTAAAAAGGTGTACTTACCACATTCACAGACTTAACCAGCTCTGTAAAATTGGGGAATTCTTTGTAGTTCAATATAACTTCAGATTCTACTTTTTTCCCAGCACACTCAATACGGACCTGTGGTTGGTCCACTTCAAAGAGGTTAATCCTTTTCAAATCTCTCAGTCCCCAGAAAAGAACCTAAGTAAGGGAATAGAGGTTAATCCTTTTCAAATCTCTCAGTCCCCAGAAAAGAACCTAAGTAAGGGAATAGAGGTTAATCCTTTTCAAATCTCTCAGTCCCCAGAAAAGAACCTAAGTAAGGGAATATAATTAGAAGCAGAGAGAGAACTATAGGTGAGCAGCTATTTCATTATAATCAGGTACACCTGTCGTCCACTTGACTGTAACTTCTCTATTGTACTTGTAGTCCTGTTAACTATTGTGATTTTTTTTACACAAACAATCAGAGGAAAACCCACTGATTTCAAAATAATACACTTATTAGCTCTTTCTTTTTATATTGCTTGAGTAGTGATATTAGTGCATATGTTGTGTTTAGTGTAACTTTATTTCACAGACTTTTTGTTTAAAACCATTTCTTTTTATTAGTCATGTTAAAACATGGGAAAAATTAAAAAAACAACATATTGTATCACTGGTGCAAAATATAGTCACTGTTTTGTGATAGTAATAGGATTAACAAACATAAAAGTAGCCAGTGTCTGTGCAGTCCAAGATTTAACCCTCAAATAAGAAAATTGAGAAACTGCTTGTATAATTGTGTTCATAGGAATCAGTCAAATTTGACTTGTAACAAAGTAGTTGATACAATTTTTTCTAATTCAATGCAGATTGGTTGACTGTGTTTTAACAACTCGAAATATATAGAGCTCAATTCAATCTCTGCTATCAGTAGAAGATAAATTGAATAAGAGACATGTAATAAACTCATATATAACCTGTAAGACAGAAGGAGTTATATATATGCATTATAATGCAAATGTAATTTGATCTACGTGGGTATGACCACCAGAATACTGAGAATAAGACTGGGTGAACATCTACTAACCAAGAGTGCAATAAATTACCAGTGTAGCTCTACATTTCAATCATTCCATCAATGCAATTCCATCAATACAAAACTAAAAATGTAAAATGTTGTGGCCTTCAATATAATTCAGCTCATACAAAGCGGAGATTAAATTGAGCTCTATATATTTCCAGTCTTTAAAACGCAGTCAACAAAACTGCATTGCATTAGAAACAATTGTATCAACTACTTTGTTATCTTAAACTACAACTGTAGTTGTTACTTTTATACTTAGTATGCAAGTCAAATGTGACTGCTTCCTATGAACACTTGTGGATTAAATCTGGGACTGCACAGATATTGGCTACTTCTATGTTTATCAACCTATTACTATCACTAAACAGTGACTATATCTTACACAAGTGATACAATATGTTGTTTTTTTAATTTTCCCATGTTTTAACACAACTAATAAAAATAAATGATTTTCAACAAAAAGTCTGTGAAATAAAGTTACTGATTGTTTGTGTAATTTTTTGTGAATATTAATACACAGCACCTCAAGGCCAAGTATATAATTTGAAATTATATAATACAATAAATTGGCCTATAGTCATTTCACTAGGTGGTGCCACTGGTCAATTCTGTTTAAAACTGTTAACTATTGTGTTTGCAGGTCTGCTACCTGCATATTGTGTCTGCTAATCTGTTACTTGCCACCGGCACCTGGCCTGCTTCCTACCTACATTACCTAATGGTCTGCTACCTCCATACTGTACTACCTGGCCTGTTATCTGCCTGCTACCTGCCTATAGTACCTAATGGTCTGTCTCCTCTCTACTGTATATTCTGGTCTGTTACTTACCTATTATCTGCCTATAGTGCCTGGTGACGTGCTAATTTACTTGCTGGTCTGTGACCTGCCTATAGAACTTGCTCTGTTACCTTCCAGCCTCTACTTGTACAACAGACCTGTTGGCTTTTACCACCATATTGTCGCTGCTGTTCATATTTATTACCATTATTTAACATTATAATGATGTGGTGGCCCCACATTTGTTTGCACTGGGGCCCACTAATTTATTTGTTCTCCCACTGATTAGAAGAAATAGCAATACTCTTTAATCTAAACTTAAAAATGGTGGCAAAATTAGGTAATTTGTATTAGTGAGTTTGAGATAAGAATGCCAACTAATAGCTGGGAATACAAAACAGATATTAAAGCACATATATTAGGAAGGTAAATTGATACATTTGTTCAGAGCTTAATTTTTTCAGGTTATTTTTCCTGGTCTGAGGCCCGATCCAATATACGGCGCAGGTTTCAGCGTAAGCGCAGAAACCCGCGCCGCCCATAATTTTACTTCGCACATCGGGGTATTACATATACGGCGCCAGCAGTTCCTAAGTGGCGTAAGTCGGATAAACTGGCGACGTTCAGAAATGTGCGCAAATACACATTTCTGTCGTTGCCAGTAACTTACGCCAGTATTATGTCCGCAAAAAATCTCAATAAAGAGTAGTTTTATGCAAATGAGGATAACACACGTAAAATCTAAACTGTTATTACATTAAAAATGCGACACGTAATTACGAAATTCAAAAATCCCTATAGAAACGCATGCGCAGCCACAATTTTCTTGCGTGTGTTTGGATTGTTCGTTGAGCTACAACACACGGCCCAGCAGTGGAGGTTAAGTGAGAGTAGAAAGAGAGGCGCAAACAGAAGAAATAGTTAGGTCGCATTGGTGGCTTGAGTAAGCTTGTACACTTACACATATTCTGACATATTGCATACATTGCATACATACATATACAAATACATCACACTTTTTTTTTCTAACACCTCACATATATTTTATTTTATTTTTACAGTGTGATAGGCTGAGTGTTTGGTTGTGATTGTGTGTGACTGAACTGGGAGTGAGTGGGAGTGTGTGTAGTGTAATTAGTGTGAGGATGGCAGGGAGAGGTAGGGATGAGTCAACAAAATGTAACCATCAGAAAGATAGTAACAAAAAACAAAGGCGCCCTCCACAGGCTGTCGTAGAGGATAGATGATCACCAGGGTCAGCTCTTCTTAAGAATGGATGGAAAATCTGAGAAAAAAATGAAAGAGAAGAAGGCGCTCCAATGGTGCAGAATGTTAAAACACAGTTAGATCTTCCCCAGAAATTATCCTCTTACAAGTAAATGGGTACTCACAAATGGAGCGCACTATAATGCAGTGCTATTCTTGCAAGATGGAGTATTCAGAGCCCACCAGCTAGCTCCCACCAGATTCGATGTAATCTTGAGTCTGGGATGAAAGAACAAAAAAGGGTAGGGGAACAGGGAGACTCCAATGGTGCAGATGATCACTAATGCTTTCAAAGCCCCCAATATGTGCCCCTTCTGTGATGGAATACTCACATATGCTGCGCACTATAATGCAGTGCAAGTAGTTCAAGCTGGTATATCAGAGTCTACCAGCTGACTCACTCCAAAGAACAGGATCCACAGCCTAGCAAAGGATATGAGTCCCCGAAATGAAGCTCACAAACCCAAAAAATATATAATTTAAAATATCCCAAGGCAAGGGATATATTTTATTAAAAGTAGTATAAAAACAATACAAGAAATTCTGCTACACGTTTCAAGATGCTGCTGGCACCTTTTCATCAGGCATCCAGGACAGGGACAGAGGGTGCACATGGGGACAGAAGGGGGGAGGAGGGAGAGGATAGGGAGGAACCCACACTGCCAGGGACATCACAGGGAGGAAGCCAAGTGGCCATGGAGGATGAGAGGCAGAGTTCTCATAACTTCACATTTGATGAAAATGTTGCCCTAGTCCAGGCTGTCATGGACAATTATAGGGACCTCTTTGGGCAGGAGAAGGGCAAAAGAAGTGCTAAGAAAAGAAAGACTGCATGGCTGGTGGAAGAGGATGCCGTCAACAGTGTGGCCACGCAGAGGAGGACTGTAGAGGGCCTTAAGAAGAGGTGGAATGACTGCAAGAGGTGGGTGAAAGAGAAGATGGGGCAGGAAGCTGTCCACCAGAAGGAAACAGGCAGTGACCCAGCCCTGGAACTAGATTACAACACCTGGCAGGAGATGATACGCAGGTCCCTGAGTATCACAGCAGTCCGTTGGCTTCCAGGGGCTCATGACTCAGGGGTTGCAACCACAGCACATCATGCTGGTGAGTAACATCACACACGCCTGTATTATATGTAGTTGCGATACAATATCCTGTAATATTACACATTCATGGACATGATGAGGAGCATGGTATTTGGAGTACTAACAAAAACATCTACAATTATACTTGACATTACTGCTACATAACACAATGCAATTCATGATGTGAGGTGGAATAGTGCAATAGTAACATGTCCCAGAGTAACACAGGCCACAAGCCACATGTAGAGTTTTCATTAAATAGACACTATAGCCATCCCAATACATTTAGCTCAATAAAGCAGGTTTGGTGCCTAGATCAAGCTAAAGTAAATTGTGTGACCATAGTGTGTGATGCTACTGCCATTGCCATATGACCCCTGGCAAGATTCCTGGCCAGAGGAATATCCTTCCTTTGGTTTTGAGGGGGAGCCAAGACAGCCACAAAGGGTCCATGTATTTACACCCCCCAAACCACAATCTCATGTCAGCTCCACCATCCTCTTCCATGGGACGAGCTCCACCATCCTCTTCCATGGGATGAGCTCCACTGTCTGCAGATGGAAATACAGCAGAAACTACAGCTTCCCCTCAAGCAGCAGAATATACAGCTGCACCTGCCTCTCAAGCACCAGAAGATACAGCTGAACCTGCCCCTCAAGCACCAGAAGATACAGCTGCACCTGCCCGTCAAGCACCAGAAGATACAGCTGCACCTGCCCGTCAAGCAGCAGAAGATACAGCTGCACCTGCCCGTCAAGAAGCAGAAGATACAGCTGCACCTGCCCGTCAAACAACAGAGGATACAGCTGAACCTGCCCCTCAAGCACCAGAAGATACAGCTGCACCTGCCCGTCAAGCACCAGAAGATACTGCTGAACCTGCCCCTCAAGCACCAGAAGATACAGCTGCACCTGCCCGTCAAGCAGCAGAAGATACAGCTGCACCTGCCTGTCAAGCAGCAGAAGATACAGCTGCACCTGCCCGTCAAGCAGCAGAAGATACAGCTGCACCTTCCCGTCAAGCAGCAGAGGATACAGCTGAACCTGCTCCTCCAGCGACTGCCAGCCCTGTTGCTCAAGAGCCTGTGGATGCATTGTATTCTCCCCTGGGTGAGGAATACATTGTACTCCAGAGGAGGCTCATAACAAGCACTGAGAACATACAAAGAGGCCAAGAGAGGTTCTTCAGGAGCCAAGAGAGGTTCTTCAAGAGCCAAGAGAGGTTACACAAACGTAGCATAGAGTTTCAGAATGACATGGGCAGCAGGGAGAGCATCCCCAGCAGCAGGGAGAGCATCCCCAGCAGCAGCAGCAGCAGCAGGTAGAGCATCCACAGCAGAGGCTTGTAGGCCTTCCAGCACCCATTGTGCCCCACGATGCTGTCTCTCCAAATATTGTAGGTAAAACAAGGGAAACATGGTGGCTAATGAGTGTGTGCATTGTCAGGTGTTTTAAGGCTGCAGGTGAGAGGTTGTGCTGTTTGTGATTTGTTTGACACACTTGCAGAGGGAGGATTTGCGGCTTATATATATGTGATTGCGCATGCGTTTGGTTTTTGTTAGGCCTTCCATGGAGTTACGCTGCTTTTTTAGTCAGTGCAAGAGTTGCTCCGTCTGCCATGTGTGGCGAGATGAAAATGGAGTAGATTTTCTCAATTCTGCGCCCGTAAGTACTTGCGCTGTATATTGGATACCGATTTGCGATGCAGTTCTATGTTAACTTATGGGAGTAAAAATTGCGGGCGACGGGTGAAATATACGCGCGTAACTTGTACAGTATGTTATGCTTTATATGTGATACCAAAACAGCACAAAAACCGGCGTCGCCGGCTTTTGCGGGCGACGCTGCATATTGGATCGGGCCCCTGATTTTTATTATTTTGTCTATACATATTACAGCTAATTTCCCAGTGTTTTGTTTCCTAATCAGCAATAAAGCTGCCCCCTCAGTGCATTCTAGTTTTTGTAATAACCATACTAAATCCAGCTTTGCAGCATGATTTGTTAGACCTTTTAACAGAGCATTAAAATAAACAACAATCACTCAACGCCCAATTAATATGAAAACTCAAATATATGCTGACAACTGCTCTCACTCCCCATGGTTAATCCCAGTGAAGTCATCTAGAAATACAGTGTTATTATACAAAATGCATAAAAAACAACATTTTGTTCTTTAAAATGAAGTCAATTGTCTTTAACCTAATTATTCTGCCACATCCTTGATTTTAAACAATATAAGTGTTAAACTGGTGTAAGTTGTATTATCACTGATAATAGCTTTTTTCAGTTGTTTTTTATATATACAATAGCAGAGCTAGTAAAAATAGAGATATTCCCAATCATTTGGGATTATGATAACAAAATATGCTCCCTATTGGATCTTACATATTGCTTTAATATATCTCTTTCTCATCCCAGAGCAAACATCTTCTTAAATATTTACCTCTATCCTGAATTCCTTGAGCACTGGGCGGATTCCTGCAGGGATAATGAATCGCTCGGACTCTTCTTCCATAAACTCAGGTTCTTTGGGGTACACATAATCAGGTATGGTTGGCTAAAATGTTATAATAGGATAACACATTATAAAACATGTATAGTGCTGGAAGCTTCCTAAACCTGCATATCCGCAGCTTTTATAATAATAATCAACAGCACTGTTATGTGTCATTCCAAAAATACCTTAAATGCTTAAAGGAACATTATACTTTAAATTCTCTCCTCTTATGTGTACCCAATGATTCATTTTACCCTGTCACATTGTAATAAATATTTTTTAGATTGGTCCTTTGCCCTTATTTAGCTACTTTTCCTTTTGCAACCACCACCTATACTAACATTTCCAGTCCTGTAGTACTTGTCTATAAAAAAAAAAGCTACGTAAACAAGAGTCATCTGAAGAAATCAGCTTCTCAGCAGGGAGGAGAAAGACCAGCTCATTTGAAAGGGTGCTCCTGCAGCTGCTTTAAATAAAATTAAAGGGACAGTCTACTCCAGAATTTGTAGTGTTAAAAATATAAATAATCCCTTTATTACCTATTACCCAGTTTTGCATAATCAACACGGTTATATTAATATGCTTTAACCTCTGTGATTAGCTTGTATCTAATCCTCTGCAGGCTGCCCCCTTATTTCAGTTCTTTTGACAGACTTGCATTTTAGACAACCAGTGCTCACTCATAAATAACTCCACAGGAGTGAGCACAATGTTATCTGTATGGCACACATGTACTAGCGTTGCCTAGCTGTGAAAAACTGTCAAAATGCACTGAGATAAGAGGCAGCCTTTAATGTCTTAGAAATTAGCATATAAGCCTATCTAGGTTTAGGTTTAGCTTTCTACAAAGAAGAGAACAAAGCAAATTTAATGATAAAAGTAAATTGTAAAGTTGGTTAAAATTAGTTCCCTATCTGAATCATGAATGTTTTATTTTTACTAGACTGTCCCTTTAATTCTTCTCAGTATAATGCCCCTTTAAATCAACTTTTGTGTTAGCTTTAGTGAAAATTATATTCTAGGTCCTGACAAATCTTTGTTCCCTCTGTCTCATTAGATCTGCCTAACTGAGCTTACACTTATTGGTTAAAATGTATTTGCCATTGAAATAGATGCATTCTCCTAATGTTGAAAAACAAATATGCAATTCAAGTGTCCTTACATACAACTTAACAGTTATTGGTATTAGTAAAACGTAACATTACCCTTCTACAGAGAGTAGCTCCATAAAATAGCAGCTACGGGCGCGATCCGATATCGATCGCAGTTTGCGGCGCAAGCGAGGGAACCGGCGTCGCCCGCAGTTTCAGCTCGCAACTCGAGCTATCCCATATAGGTCGCCGTCAGATGCTAACGTGCCGTAAGTCTCACAAACCAGCGATGTCCAGAAATCTGCGTAAGTACAAATTTCTGGCGTCGCCAGTGACTTGCGCCACGTTAGAATCTGCCGGCGCCTATAAAACCTGACTAAAGTCTAAAACACCCGCACTGTCTAACACGCCTCCCTAACATAGCCCGCACTGTCTAACACGCCTCCCTAACATAGCCCGCACTGTCTAACCCTCTATCCGCTATCCCCCCTCACTAGCCTAACAATAAAAATGCTATTAACCCCTAAACCGCCGCTCCTTTACCCCGCCGCAACCTAATAAAATTATTAACCCCTAAACCGCCGCTCCCGTACCCCGCCGCCAGCTATATTATATCTATAACCCCCTAAAGTGAGCCCCTAACACCGCCGCCATCTATATTAAAATTATTAACCCCTAATCTAAGCCCCTTACACCGCCGCCATCTCTATTAAAATGATTAACCCCTAATTTAATCTACCTACCCTGCCGCCAGCTATATTATCTATATTAACCCTAAGTATATTATAGTTAATATAGTTATTACATTATATATATTAACTATATTAACCCTAATTATATTAGGGTTAATATAGTTAATATAGTTACTATAGTATTTATATTAACTATATTAACTCTATCTAACCCTAACACCCCTAACTAAATTTATATTAAATTAATCTAATTCATTTATAAACAAAAATATTCCTATTTAAATCTAAATACTTACCTATAAAATAAACCCTAAGATAGCTACAATATAATTAATAATTACATTGTAGCTATGTTAGGGTTAATATTTATTTTACAGGTAAATAGTTAATTATTTTAACTAGGTATAATAGATATTAAATAGTTATTAACTATTTAATATCTACCTAGTTAAAATAATTACCCAATTACCTGTAAAATAAATACACCTACACTATCAATAAATGTAATAAACTACAAACATCTATCTAAAAATACAATTAAATTAACTAAACTAAATTACAAAAAAAAACAAACACTAAATTACAAAAAATAAAAAAATCAGCCAATAGAATGCGAGCTCAATCTGATTGGCTGATTGGATCAGCCAATCGGATTGAACCTGAATCTGATTGGCTGATTCAATCAGCCAATCAGATTTTTTTAACTTAATTCCGATTGGCTGATAGAATCCTATCAGCCAATCGGAATTCGGCGGACGCCATCTTGGATGACGTCATTTAAAGGTACCTCATTCCAAGTTTAGCGATCGGCCGGGATGGATGCTCCGCGGCGGCGGAGCGAAGAAAGAAGATTGAAGATGCCGCCGGAAGACTGAAGACTTTGCTGCCGCTTGGAGGAAGACGTCGCCGGAGGAAGATTTCTTCTTTGCCGCTTGGAGGACGACATCGCCCGGATCGGATCAGGAGTTCGGCCCGGTGTGGTGAAGACAAGGTAGGGAGATCTTCAGGGGGGTAGTGTTAGGATTTATTAAGGGGGGTTTGGGTGGGTTTAGAATAGGGGTATGTGGGTGGTGGGTTGTAATGGGGGGGGGGGGATTGTATTTATTGAATGCAAAAGAGCTGAATTCTTTGGGGCATGCCCCACAAAAGGCCCTTTTAAGGGCTGGTAAGGTAAAGAGCTTTGAAATTTGTTTAATTTAGAATAGGGCAGGGAATTTTTGTTATTTTGGGGGTTTATTATTTTATTAGGGGGCTTAGAATAGGTGTAATTAGCTTAAAAATCTTTTAATCTTTTTTTTATTTTTTGTAATTTAGTGTTTGTTTTTTTTTGTAATTTAGTTTAGTTAATTTAATTGTATTTTTAGATAGATGTTTGTAGTTTATTACATTTATTGATAGTGTAGGTGTATTTATTTTACAGGTAATTGTGTAATTATTTTAACTAGGTAGATATTAAATAGTTAATAACTATTTAATATCTATTATACCTAGTTAAAATAATTAACTATTTACCTGTAAAATAAATATTAACCCTAACATAGCTACAATGTAATTATTAATTATATTGTAGCTATCTTAGGGTTTATTTTATAGGTAAGTATTTAGATTTAAATAGGAATATTTTAGTTTATAAATTAATTAGATTAATTTAATATAAATATAGTTAGGGGTGTTAGGGTTAGATAGAGTTAATATAGTTAATATAAATACTATAGTAACTATATTAACTATATTAACCCTAATATAATTAGGGTTAATATAGTTAATATATATAATGTAATAACTATATTAACTATAATATACTTAGGGTTAATATAGATAACATAGCTGGCGGCGGGGTAGGTAGATTAAATTAGGGGTTAATCATTTTTATATAGGTGGCGGCGGTGTAAGGGGTCAGATTACGGGATAGATAAGGTAGATGGCGGCGGTTTTAGGGGCTCACAGTAGGGGGTTAGTTTATGTAGATGGCGGCGGGGTCGGGGAGCGGCGTTTTAGGGGGTAATAACTTTATTAGGGATTTCGGGGGGGGGATCGCGGTTGACAGGGAGATAGACATTGCGCATGCGTTAGGTGTTAGGTTTATTTTAGAAGATCGCGGTTGACAGGGAGATAGACATTGCGCATGCGTTAGGTGTTAGGTTTATTTTAGCAGATCGCGGTTGACAGGGAGATAGACATTGCGCATGCGTTAGGTGTTAGGTTTATTTTAGCAGCTAGTTTAGGGAGTTACGGGGCTCCAATAGTCAGCGTAAGGCTTCTTACGGCTGCTTTTTGTGGCGAGGTGAAAATGGAGTAAGTTTTCTCCATTTTCGCCACGTAAGTCCTTACGCTGCATATTGGATACCAAATTGCGCGGGTTTGGTATACCTGCCTATGGCCCAAAAAACTGCGGGCGACGGCAGAAATATACGGGCGTAACTTCTAGCTTACGCCGTATATAGGATACCAAATCCGCGCAATTATTGGCGTCGCCGGCTTTTGCGGGCGACGCTTTATATCGGATCGACCCCCACGTGTTTTAGCATAAAGCCGTAATCATAGCTGATTGAATACACATGTGAGAAACTTTTTAAATGGACTCTGCTACACCATTGGTTAAAAACAACAAGCCCTGCTAAATATAAACTTGCTGGATGTAGAAGATAGTACAAAGAAATTATATACTGATTTGTTTTTATAAACATTTTATAGACAATTTGCTTTTGGTGTGGAGAGGGAGTGAAGTTAATTGCAAGAATTTTGTAGACTGAATCAATTATAAAAATCTTAATTTGAAGTTTACATTTGAGTTCCCAAAATTATTGGTTAATATTTTGGAAATAACTTTGGCAGGTTACATTGATGGTACAGTAAAAAGTAAGTGCAAGATTACAACTTGCACGTATATTACAAGTTGAAAGTAAATGCGTTCACTCAAGCTCAAACTAATTTAGCATGTGCCGAGTTTGCACAAGTGGAGACCTAGCATAAAGAGTAAAGGTTAAAAAGAAATGTGCACCAAACACCACATAAATACATTAAAGTGTTACACTCATATATACTCTATCTGATCAAAATTGCTTATATATACACATATAAACAAATATACACAAACCTTAAAAAAAAGGTTCCATTTTTCTAATTTAATATTTTATGTTTTTTACTACGTATTTACTGTAAATATTTTACATTCCAATGTTCTTCAAAAAATTCTTTGTAGTTTTAAATATATATTTCTATACATCTGTATATATCTATACCGGTTTATATTCATATAGATATATAGGTATTGATATTAGACATGTGCATTTGTTTTATAATGAATGCACATTCACCACGAAAATGGGATTTTTGTTTTGATAAATGAAAATCCAAATAAATGCACCAACTAAAATTAAAGAAAACAACAAAATACTTTTGTTTCCTTTAAAAAAACTAATTTAAAGGGACACTGTACCCAAAAATTTACTTTCATGATTCAGATTGAGCATGAAATTTTAAGCAACTTTCTAATTTACTCCTATTATCAAATTTTCTTCATTCTCTTGGTATCTTTATTTAAAATGCAAGAATGTAAGTTTAGATGCCGGCCCATTTTTGGTGAACAACCTGGGTTGTCCTTGCTGATTGGTGTATAAATTCATTCACCAATAAAAAGTGGCTGTCCAAGTACTGAACCCCAAAAAAGCATAGATGCCTTCTTTTTCAAATAAAGATAGCAAGAGAACAAAGAAAAATTGATAATAGGAGTAAATTAGAAAGTTGCTTAAAATTGCATGCTCTTTCTGAATTACAAAGCAACATTTTTGGGTTCAGTGTCCCTTTAAGGGTTAAATATTTAACCTATTCCTCTTCTTCATGCTGCCACCCTAAATTTGTTCCTTATTATATAATAAATGTTAAGTTTTATGTAAGGACACTTGAATTGCCTATTTGCTTTTTATGCATTGTCAGTATATTTTGAGTGTCAAATCAGCCTCCTTTTTGGTGCAAGTTGAGCCCCATTCATTTTGGTTTGCTCGTTCTTACATACCATTTCAGTCTCCTTGCAAAATGCAAGCAGAGCCCCAATATGTATGGGATTGCACTAATGTGTCTATCGGTCTAGTCGTGTGAGTCTGTCATCACAGGGTTGCATCAGCAGAGGATTAATCTACTTGGATTCTGGCTCCTTGAAGTTATACTTTCCCCGGCTGATTACTAGCCACATCCCAGCTAGGGATGGGCGAATGTTTTGCAACATTTGAAAAATGAAACGAATTTTAACACGTGTACAACATTCTAACATTCGTTTAATGTAATAGTATTTCTAATGCTATCTTTAAATGTAATATTTGATTCAGTTTTCTAATAATTTTATTCAAATTATGCACAATTCAAATTCAAAACATTTGAACCAATATATTTGCAATAGCATTTTGAATGCTCTTTTCAAGTTTAATATTCAAATTATGCAATATTTGAAGTAGAAAAATTTGAATCAATATATTTGTATCTATTATGTATCAATTTACTAAATTCCCTACCTCATGAACTATTGAACTTCTGGATAGTACTTGTTAAATCGAATATTACATTTGACATTTTGAATGTGGATATTCGATATAATTATGAACATTCGAAAACTAAAGTAACATTCGAAAACTGGAAACAACAATCGATTATCGAATTTTAACGGATTTTCATTCTTACTAACATTCGATTGTCCAAAATGAATGTCTACAGGACTATTAGTGCTACCAAAAATAATTTCACTTTCACCACATTTGTCCATCCCTAATCCCGGTATTGATATATACTCCGCAACATACACAGGTCGCCCTGGCAGAGGACCTAAATACTTATCCATTCAGTAGATGTTGTTCCTTTCCCATCAAAGACATCTGCTAACCCAGTGTGGCAATAAGGTATGTTTGTTTGACCCTTCTTATTCATGCTACTTTGAAAGCATCTATTGAGTACGCACTATATGGATATAACATATTGGGCTCTTGCATCTTACACCTTGTTATTTATTCAATCAAACACTAATTTAGACTGATATTTTTACACAATATGGTATCTTCAAGTGATACATATTCTCCTAATGTTTCTCAGAAAGTAATGCTTTAAGAGTGTTGGCTACAGAATCAGCATAGTGAAAGCTGCAAGTAGGGTTGGATAGGGTTTTCTAAGTGCCTTTCTCAGTATAGTGAAACATTCAGTTCTGAAAACATTCTATTATGCATAAAAAAGCATCAATTAATGGAACAAAAACTAAAATAAAAATACAATTATGCATTAGTATACTGAGACAGTAATTATATACAGTGTCATCTGTCTGCTACTTTAGATAATCTTCTCTACAAAACTCACCTCCAGATACTTTTTGTTATTCAGTTCTATTAATTCAAATGTTGCTATTAGTTCACCAGCTTCCATATTTCCCTTGAAAATGTCAAAAAATTGCAGGGCTGGCTGTGTATATTTTGGCTCTCCCTCTTCACTGTCCTCATCTTCCAGGAGTGTGACAATGGGAGTAGCAAAAGCACGGCCCAGGTACTCAGGTGCTCCCTAATATAGGGTAAGAGACGGCAGGGATGTGATAAGCATAAAACTGTAAAAGTCGCTACAAAGTCTTTTGAAAATACTAATTCTTGGCAAACTGCTAAAAGTGCAAGTCTTAGAGTGTTGTATTTATATGAGTTTAAAAAAATGGCAGGAGACAGAGGGAATAAACTGACAAAAAAAGATATAGGACATTTAGATTTGACACAGTATTGATAGAGTAAAGTAAGAGAACACAACTCAACCATTACTAATAGCAAATAATTGAAATGTATTATGGAATAATGATAATAACACTAATGTTGGTAAAACATTAATAACAGGATGGCTAGTAACAATCCTTAGGACTATTTGTATAATGACATACACTAACTTACAATAAACTGTATAGTAGACAGCTCAATAAGTTGGCTACTGATAGAATTAGCATTGGGAGCTACATATGAATGACTGGCCTCAAGCCATGCTGATATGGTTTTATAGGAGTTGGTTTAACTTAAAGGAACATGAAACCCATGATTTAGGTAGAACATACCATTTTAAACAACTTTCCAGTTTACTTCTATTATCAAATTTGCTTCATTCTCTTGGTATCATTTGTTGAAGGAGCAGCAATGCACTACTGGTTTTTAACTGAACACATAGGTGAGCCAATGACAATCGGTATATATATGCAGCCACCAATCAGCAGCTAGAACCTAGGGTATTTGCTGCTTCTGAACTTTCCTAGATAAACCTTTCAGCAAAGAATAACAAGAGAAGGAAGCAAATTAAATAATAGAAGTAAACTGGAAAGTTGTTTAAAATTGTATGCTTTGTCTAAATCATGAATGTCTAAGTATGAATTTACTGTCCCTTTAAAGTGATGGTAAACTTTCCTCTTTTTTAAACAGATCCAGAATGTTAGCAATATTTTTGATGGAGTTTAATTAATCCGTTGTAATGAAGATCCGCTTTAAAGGAACAGTAAATATAGTAGATTTGCATAATCAACAAATGCACAATAAGACAATGCAATTACACTTAGGGGTAGATTTATCATAGTGCGAGCGGACATGATACGATGTAGCGTATCATGTCCGCTGCATATCGATAAATGCTGACAGCATACACTGTTGGCATTTATCATTGCACCAGCAGTTCTTGTTAACTGCTGGTGCAATGCCATCCCCTGCAGATTCGCGGCCATTGGCTACTAGCAGGGGGTGTCAATCAACCCGATCGTATTTGATCGGGTTGATTTTTGTCCACTGCCTCAGATCAGGCGGACAAGTTATGAAGCAGCGGTCTTTAGTCCGCTGCTTCATAACTTCTGTTTCGGGCGAGCCTGAAGGCTCGCCGGAAACAAGGGGCATCAATCTCCATTCTGCGCTTGATAATTCGGCTCCATAGTCTGAACTTCAAATAAGTAGCAGATTTTTTTTCTGACAGATTCAAAGTTACGTCTATTTCCACTACCCCTATGTCATGTGACAGCCATCAGCCAATCACAAATGCATATAGGTAAATTCAATAAATTATTACATGCTCAGTAGGAGCTGGTGACTCAAAAAGTGTAAATATAAAAAGACTGTGCACATTTTGTTAATCAAAGTAAATTGGAAAGTTGTTTATATTTTATGCTCTCTCTGAATCATGAAAGTTTAATTTTGGCTTGAGTGTCCCTTTAACTTGCTTTCTAATTTAGCATTTTTATAGTCTTTTTTTTTTTTTGTGAGTTAACAGTTTGAACTGTTATCCAATTGGCGTTCTAGCCACACAAAAAAATATGTGAGTGGTGTATGGCTGGAGCGCCAATTGCAGAACAAATCAAACCATTACAACTGATTAATTAAACACTATTTAAAATATGCCAACATTCTGGATCTGTTTATGCAAAGGGGAAAGTTTGCCACCACTTTAATAGACAGATTACTAGATAAGTAAAGTCATTTGTGGTCATGGAAGTAAGACAATGTGATTTTAGGGATAACACAAGAGATTTGTAGATATTGAGAAGTGTATAATACATTTGAAAGAAAATACAAATATCTATTATAACATTGTGCTCAACAGATAAAGGGTTAAGACAACAGCAAACATTTAAACCCATCTACCCTGTCTAAATTCTAGATCCAATACTTACAAACTTATCCTGGTCGTATATATTGATTATGATCATAGGAGGGTCATTGATTAAATCCTTCCTATTCCCGTCCATCACTAGATGGTCATATATCAGCAGTTCATTCCACATAGGTGCAAGGGTCTCATTAATAACCTAAAGAAGATACCACTTGTTTTAATTTTTATATTCAATAAACTTGACACAGATGCACAGTTTATGCCAAATAATATTTATGCAGACATATATTTTATATCCTTAAGGGTTGTTATTTATTTGCTTAGAGCTGAAGGTACAAAGTAATTATTCAAATAGTTTAACTAAGAATGTAACAACAACAATTACACACACATACATACATACACACACACACACATACAGTCATGGCCAAAATATTGGCACCCATGCATTTCTGTCAGATAATGCACCGCTTGACCCAGAAAATTGTTGCAATTACAAATGTTTAGGCATTCTCATGTTTATTTTTATTTTTTTGCATTGGTATGGCACAAAAAACTGGAGAAAAAAAAAAGGCAAATCTGACACATTCCACGCAAAACTCCAAAAATGGACTGGACAAAATTATTGGCAACCTCAATTTAATATTTGGTAGCACACTCCTTGGAAAAAATAACTGAAATCAATTGCTACATGTAACCATCAATGAGTTTCTTACACCACTCTACTGGAATTGTGGACCACTCTTCTTAGGCCAACTGCTCCAGGTATCTCAGATTAGAAGGGTTCTTTTTCCTTATACATACACACACACACACACACATATACATACATACACATACACACATATACATACATACACATACACACACACATACACACACAAACATACATACACACACAAATATACATACATACATACATACATGCATACACACACAAATATACATAGCATACATACACAACATTCATACATACACACACATACATACACACACACATATACGCACACATATACACACACACAAACATACATACACATACAAATATACATACATACACACATACATACACATACACACACATACATACATACACACAAATATACATACATATACACATACACACACACATACATGCATATATAGACACACAAATATACATACATACACACACACACATACATACACACAAACATACATACACACAAATATACATACATACACACACAAATATACATACATACACACATACATACACACACACATACGTACATACATACACACACAAATATACATACTTACACACATACATACACACACACATACGTACATACATGCATACACACACAAATATACATACATATGCACATACACACATACACACAAACATACATACACACACAAATATACATACATACATACACACACACACGTACCTACATGCATACATACACACACATACATACATACACAAACATTCATACATACACACACATACATACACACAAATATACATACATGCACACATACATACACGTACGTACGTACGTACGTACGTACGTACGTACATACACACACAATCATTCATACATACATACAGACATACATACACACACACAAATATACATACATACACACATGCATACTCATACGTACATACATGCATACATACATACACACACATACATACATGCATAAACATTCATACATACACACACATACATACATACACACACAAATATACATACATACACATACACACACACACACAAACATTCATACATACACTCACATACATACACACACATACATACAAATATATACACACACACACAAACATATACACACACAAACATTCATACATACATACATACACACATACATACACACACACATACGTACATACATACACACACAAATATACATACTTACACACATACATACACACACACATACGTACATACATGCATACACACACAAATATACATACATATGCACATACACACATACACACAAACATACATACACACACAAATATACATACATACATACACACACACACGAACCTACATGCATACATACACACACATACATACATACACAAACACATACATACACACAAATATACATACATGCACACATACATACACATACGTACGTACGTACGTACGTACGTACATACACACACAATCATTCATACATACATACAGACATACATACACACACACAAATATACATACATACACACATGCATACTCATACGTACATACATGCATACATACATACACACACATACATACATGCATAAACATTCATACATACACACACATACATACATACACACACAAATATACATACATACACATACACACACACACACAAACATTCATACATACACTCACATACATACACACACATACATACAAATATATACACACACACACAAACATATACACACACAAACATTCATACATACGTACATACATACATACACACACACATACAATAATTTTCCTGTCTGTATGAAATGCTTATTTTGTTATCTTTAATAATTATTTGTTGTTATTGGACATTTAGTTTTTGTTTCTGGATGTTCTGCTAATCTTTTTTTTATGCTTGTGATGTGACACTTCATACCACTAAAGCAGTGAAAGATCTGTTTTTCAGAATATGTCTTTGCACTAAGGTGTAGACTGTTCCTTTAATTTTGATTACAAAATGGTTTTGCAATATTTTCTTTGTACACATATCTTTTGCTAGGTAGTGCTCCATTGTGGCGATATATTATGCATATTTTTGTTTTTAATGGTAAGTAAGCATTTTTCACCAGAAGTCAGAAACTTCTTATGTACAATAGGCGTGCTTTAGAAACGCCCAGTTTCAGTGTTGCCCAAGAGGACTTACCTTGGTTGTCTGGCATTGGTTACCAAAGATGACTTTGGCAAATGGGTCTGACAAGCCATTGTCATCAGCTGGTAGGATGCCCCGGGCCTGGTAGATATGGGCTCGTAACTGAAAGTAACAAAAATCTAGAAGGAAGACAAAGGCAGGAAAATAATAGGTGGTAGATAAAAGTATCTTCATCATTGTCACACTGGCACCAAAGAGAGAGTGATAAAAAGAGGTTACAAATAGTGCACCACCAATTACACATATTTACTAGGTTGTGGTATAGTAAAGGGACTTTAAACTCAAAGCCTCAAAAAGGGTTCAGTACATCGTGCAGGATTCAGAACCCTGACCCTGCATCATTCTGCACAGCAATAGCTTGAGCGGTGCACATATGTTTTTTTTATATATATATTTTTGTCTTATTAGGTGCAGTAAACAATATAAAATGAACAATTCTCACGATGCTTTTCAAGGTTGTGTCACTGAACAGAAAAACAATACATCATTTGCAATCAAAATTACAGTTTTAATGTGATTGTAAAGTTTAGGGAATTAAAGCCCAGTATACAAAAAATACTCTTAAAAACAGGGGTACTTTAATTCCTTAAACTTTACAAACACGCTTTTTCTTTTTTTAAAATACTTACCTTTTTGTTACGGTAAACAGACCGCCAATCCTCCGCCAACGTTTCCTTCTGTATTTTGCAAATCGATGACGAATCCGGCTTTCTCCAATCGTTATGTGCCCCCATTGGCATCCGGCTTGTGGAGCACACAACTATTGGAGGAAGCCAGATTTGTCATTGATCTGCAAAATACAAAAGGAAAAGCAGGAGTAGGTTCGGCGGTCTGTTTACCATAACAAAAAGGTAAGTATTTTAAAAAAAAAAATGTGTGTTTGTAAAGTTGTATAAATTAAAGTGCCCCTGTTTTTAAAAGTATTTTTTTATACTGGGCTTTAATTCCTTAAACTTTACAATCACTTTAAATGCATATAAAAAAAGTGTCAAATAGGTAATCAGTAGGAGGGTGTGTGTAGTGCAGAGTCACGGATGTGCGGTGCATGTGAAGCGACCCATGTGTGGAAGGACCTGCGGCTCTACAGTGTTGGCAAAGCCGAGTATGGCGTGCTTCCTAAAGTCTTTCTTACACTGAGCAAGGAGGTGCTGAGTGAGTTTACCGTATCTGCCTCTGGAGCTTGTAGCCTAGGCATTTTTTACGCAAGCAAGGTCCCACTGTGCCAGCCTCTTATAGTAATTGAAAAGGATCTGTGGGTTATACTTGGGGCTCACTCGCAATGGTTATCAGGGAGTCCATTACCTCAAACAGAGCACTCTTAGATAGGGATTGTGGAGCCCAGAGTCACCTCTATAAAGCTATCCAAGGGATGTGAACCCTGGAATCAATGGTATGAAACTAATCAATTACTTAGAGAAATTGTTAATCTTTGCAAGGGACTTTTGACGAAAGAAAACCTTTTAAGACTATTGTCTGCATATGAGAGTGCTTTAAGTTAAAATGCTCTGACTACCTTGCTGGGTGTTGATTGAGGGTAGTAAGCTTGCTAAATTTCACTGTCTACCATCTTTCAATTTCTTGCTTATTGCGGGAAAAAACATAATTTATGTAAGAACTTACCTGATAAATTCATTTCTTTCATATTAGCAAGAGTCCATGAGCTAGTGACGTATGGGATATACATTCCTACCAGGAGGGGCAAAGTTTCCCAAACCTCAAAATGCCTATAAATACACCCCTCACCACACCCACAATTCAGTTTAACGAATAGCCAAGAAGTGGGGTGATAAAAAAGTGCGAAAGCATATAAAATAAGGAATTGGAATAATTGTGCTTTATACAAAATCATAACCACCACAAAAAAAGGGCGGGCCTCATGGACTCTTGCTAATATGAAAGAAATGAATTTATCAGGTAAGTTCTTACATAAATTATGTTTTCTTTCATGTAATTAGCAAGAGTCCATGAGCTAGTGACGTATGGGATAATGATTACCCAAGATGTGGATCTTTCCACACAAGAGTCACTAGAGAGGGAGGGATAAAATAAAGACAGCCAATTCCTGCTGAAAATAATCCACACCCAAAATAAAGTTTAATGAAAAAACATAAGCAGAAGATTCAAACTGAAACCGCTGCCTGAAGTACTTTTCTACCAAAAACTGCTTCAGAAGAAGAAAATACATCAAAATGGTAGAATTTAGTAAAAGTATGCAAAGAGGACCAAGTTGCTGCTTTGCAAATCTGATCAAACGAAGCTTCATTTCTAAACGCCCAGGAAGTAGAAACTGACCTAGTAGAATGAGCTGTAATCCTCTGAGGCGGAGTTTTACCCGACTCAACATAGGCAAGATGAATTAAAGATTTCAACCAAGATGCCAAAGAAATGGCAGAAGCTTTCTGGCCTTTTCTAGCACCGGAAAAAATAACAAATAGACTAGAAGTCTTTCGGAAAGACTTAGTAGCTTCAACATAATATTTCAAAGCTCTAACAACATCCAAAGAATGCAACGATTTCTCCTTAAAATTCTTAGGATTAGGACATAATGAAAGAACCACAATTTCTCTACTAATGTTGTTGGAATTCACAACTTTAGGTAAAAATTCAAAAGAAGTTCGCAACACCGCCTTATCCTGATGAAAAATCAGAAAAGGAGACTCACAAGAAAGAGCAGATAATTCAGAAACTCTTCTGGCAGAAGAGATGGCCAAAAGGAACAAAACTTTCCAAGAAAGTAATTTAATGTCCAATGAATGCATAGGTTCAAACGGAGGAGCTTGAAGAGCTCCCAGAACCAAATTCAAACTCCAAGGAGGAGAAATTGACTTAATGACAGGTTTTATACGAACCAAAGCTTGTACAAAACAATGAATATCATGAAGAATAGCAATCTTTCTGTGAAAAAGAACAGAAAGAGCAGAGATTTGACCTTTCAAGGAACTTGCGGACAAACCCTTATCTAAACCATCCTGAAGAAACTGTAAAATTATCGGTATTCTAAAAGAATGCCAAGAAAAATGATGAGAAAGACACCAAGAAATATAAGTCTTCCAGACTCTATAATATATCTCTCTCGATACAGATTTACGAGCCTGTAACATAGTATTAATCACAGAGTCAGAGAAACCTTTTTGACCAAGAATCAAGCGTTCAATCTCCATACCTTTAAATTTAAGGATTTCAGATCCTGATGGAAAAAAGGACCTTGAGACAGAAGGTCTGGTCTTAACGGAAGAGTCCACGGTTGGCAAGAGGCCATCCAGACAAGATCCGCATACCAAAACCTGTGAGGCCATGCCGGAGCTACCAGCAGAACAAACGAGCATTCCTTCAGAATCTTGGAGATTACTCTTGGTAGAAGAACTAGAGGCGGAAAGATATAAGCAGGATGATACTTCCAAGGAAGTGATAATGCATCCACTGCCTCCGCCTGAGGATCCCAGGATCTGGACAGATACCTGGGAAGTTTCTTGTTTAGATGAGACGCCATCAGATCTATTTCTGGAAGTTCCCACATTTGAACAATCTGAAGAAATACCTCTGGGTGAAGAGACCATTCGCCCGGATGCAACGTTTGGCGACTGAGATAATCCGCTTCCCAATTGTCTATACCTGGGATATGAACCGCAGAGATTAGACAGGAGCTGGATTCCGCCCAAACCAAAATTCGAGATACTTCTTTCATAGCCAGAGGACTGTGAGTCCCTCCTTGATGATTGATATATGCCACAGTTGTGACATTGTCTGTCTGAAAACAAATGAACGATTCTCTCTTCAGAAGAGGCCAAAACTGAAGAGCTCTGAAAATTGCACGGAGTTCCAAAATATTGATCGGTAATATCACCTCCTGAGATTCCCAAACTCCTTGTGCCGTCAGAGATCCCCACACAGCTCCCCAACCTGTGAGACTTGCATCTGTTGAAATTACAGTCCAGGTCGGAAGCACAAAAGAAGCCCCCTGAATTAAACGATGGTGATCTGTCCACCACGTTAGAGAGTGTCGAACAATCGGATTTAAAGATATTAATTGAGATATCTTTGTGTAATCCTTGCACCATTGATTCAGCATACAGAGCTGAAGAGGTCGCATGTGAAAACGAGCAAAGGGGATCGCGTCCGATGCAGCAGTCATAAGACCTAGAATTTCCATGCATAAGGCTACCGAAGGGAATGATTGTGACTGAAGGTTTCGACAAGCTGAAATCAATTTTAGACGTCTCTTGTCTGTTAAAGACAGAGTCATGGACACTGAATCTATCTGGAAACCCAGAAAAGTTACCCTTGTCTGAGGAATCAATGAACTTTTTGGTAAATTGATCCTCCAACCATGATTTTGAAGAAACAACACAAGTCGATTCGTATGAGATTCTGCTAAATGTAAAGACTGAGCAAGTACCAAGATATCGTCCAAATAAGGAAATACCACAATACCCTGTTCTCTGATTACAGACAGAAGGGCACCGAGAACCTTTGTAAAAATTCTTGGAGCTGTAGCTAGGCCAAACGGCAGAGCCACAAACTGGTAATGCTTGTCCAGAAAAGAGAATCTCAGGAACTGATAATGATCTGGATGAATCGGAATATGCAGATATGCATCCTGTAAATCTATTGTGGACATATAATGCCCTTGCTGAACAAAAGGCAAGATAGTCCTTACAGTTACCATCTTGAACGTTGGTATCCTTACATAACGATTCAATATTTTTAGATCCAGAACTGGTCTGAAGGAATTCTCCTTCTTTGGTACAATGAAGAGATTTGAATAAAACCCCATCCCCTGTTCCGGAACTGGAACTGGCATAATTACTCCAGCCAACTCTAGATCTGAAACACAATTCAGAAATGCTTGAGCTTTCACTGGATTTACTGGGACACGGGAAAGAAAAAATCTCTTTGCAGGAGGTCTCATCTTGAAACCAATTCTGTACCCTTCGGAAACAATGTTCTGAATCCAAAGATTGTGAACAGAATTGATCCAAATTTCTTTGAAAAAACGTAACCTGCCCCCTACCAGCTGAGCTGGAATGAGGGCCGCACCTTCATGTGGACTTAGAAGCAGGCTTTGCCTTTCTAGCAGGCTTGAATTTATTCCAGACCGGAGATGGTTTCCAAACTGAAACTGCTCCTGAGGATGAAGGATTAGGCTTTTGTTCTTTGTTGAAACGAAAGGAACGAAAACGATTATTAACCCTGTTTTTACCCTTAGATTTTTTATCCTGTGGTAAAAAAGTTCCTTTCCCACCAGTAACAGTTGAGATAATAGAATCCAACTGAGAACCAAATAATTTGTTACCCTGGAAAGAAATGGAAAGTAGAGTTGATTTAGAAGCCATATCAGCATTCCAAGTCTTAAGCCATAAAGCTCTTCTAGCTAAAATAGCTAGAGACATAAACCTGACATCAACTCTGATAATATCAAAAATGGCATCACAGATAAAATTATTAGCATGCTGAAGAAGAATAATAATATCATGAGAATCATGATCTGTTACTTGTTGCGCTAAAGTTTCCAACCAAAAAGTTGAAGCTGCAGCAACATCAGCCAATGATATAGCAGGTCTAAGAAGATTACCTGAACACAGATAAGCTTTTCTTAGAAAGGATTCAATTTTCCTATCTAAAGGATTCTTAAACGAAGTACCATCTGACGTAGGAATAGTAGTACGTTTAGCAAGGGTAGAAATAGCCCCATCAACTTTAGGGATTTTGTCCCAAAATTCTAATCTGTCAGACGGCACAGGATATAATTGCTTAAAACGTTTAGAAGGAGTAAATGAATTACCCAATTTATCCCATTCTTTGGAAATTACTGCAGAAATAGCATTAGGAACAGGAAAAACTTCTGGAATAATCACAGGAGATTTAAATACCTTATCTAAACGTTTAGAATTAGTATCAAGAGAACCAGAATCCTCAATTTCTAAAGCAATTAGTACTTCTTTAAGTAAAGAACGAATAAATTCCATTTTAAATAAATATGAAGATTTATCAGCATCAATCTCTGAGACAGAATCCTCTGAACCAGAAGAGTCATCAGAATCAGAATGATGATGTTCATTTAAAAATTCATCTGTAGGGAGAGAAGTTTTAAAAGACTTTTTACGTTTACTAGAAGGAGAAATAACAGACATAGCCTTCTTTATGGATTCAGAAACAAAATCTCTTATGTTATCAGGAACATTCTGCACCTTAGATGTTGAAGGAACTGCAACAGGCAATGGTACATTACTAAAGGAAATATTATCTGCATTAACAAGTTTGTCATGACAATTAATACAAACAACAGCCGGAGGAATAGCTACCAAAAGTTTACAGCAGATACACTTAGCTTTGGTAGTTCCAGCACTAGACAGCGATTTTCCTGTAGTATCTTCTGACTCAGATGCAACGTGAGACATCTTGCAATATGTAAGAGAAAAAACAACATATAAAGCAAAATTGATCAAATTCCTTAAATGACAGTTTCAGGAATGGGAAAGAATGCCAAAGAACAAGCTTCTAGCAACCAGAAGCAATAAAAAATGAGACTTAAATAATGTGGAGACAAAAGCGACGCCCATATTTTTTAGCGCCAAATAAGACGCCCACATTATTTGGCGCCTAAATGCTTTTGGCGCCAAAAATGACGCCACATCCGGAACGCCGACATTTTTGGCGCAAAATAACGTCAAAAAATGACGCAACTTCCGGCGACACGTATGACGCCGGAAACGGAAAAGAATTTTTTGCGCCAAAAAAGTCCGCGCCAAGAATGACGCAATAAAATGAAGCATTTTCAGCCCCCGCGAGCCTAACAGCCCACAGGGAAAAAAGAGTCAAATTTTTGAAGGTAAGAAAAAAATGATTAAATCAAATGCATTATCCCAAATATGAAACTGACTGTCTGAAAATAAGGAAAGTTGAACATTCTGAGTCAAGGCAAATAAATGTTTGAATACATATATTTAGAACTTTATAAATAAAGTGCCCAACCATAGCTTAGAGTGTCACAGAAAATAAGATTTACTTACCCCAGGACACTCATCTACATGTAGTAGAAAGCCAAACCAGTACTGAAACGAGAATCAGCAGAGGTAATGGTATATATAAGAGTATATCGTCGATCTGAAAAGGGAGGTAAGAGATGAATCTCTACGACCGATAACAGAGAACCTATGAAATAGACCCCGTAGAAGGAGATCACTGCATTCAAATAGGCAATACTCTCCTCACATCCCTCTGACATTCACTGCACGCTGAGAGGAAAACCGGAATCTATCTGGAAACCTAAAAAGGTTACCTTTGTCTGAGGAATCAAGAAACTCTTTGCTGCATTGATCCTCCAACCATGTCTTTGAAGAAATAACAATAGTTGTTTTGTGTGAGATTCTGCTAAATGAAATGATTGCGCTAGTACTAAGATATCATCCAAATAAGGAAACACCACAATACCCTGCTCTCTGATCACAGATAGAAGGGCACAGAGAAATTTTGAGACTATTCTTTGTGCTGTTGCAAGGCCAAACGGAAGAGCAAAAAATTGGTAATGTTTGTTTTGAAAAGAGAATCTCAGAAATCGATAGTGGTCTGGGTGATTCGGAATATGAAGGTAAGCGTCCTGTAAAGGCTGTGACACACTGAAAGCAAAGCGACGTGCAGCGTGTAGATGCAGCTGTGCACGCTCAGTGTGTCTTGCCTTTTCATCTCTGAGCACTCTGCTGCGTCAGGTCGCGTAGCTAAGCGCTCAGAGATGAAATATTTGAACTTCAGAAGCGATGCGACGTGGAGCAAAGCAGCTGCTTTGCCTCGCGCCGCATCGCTTGCAGTGTGTCACAGCCTTAAGTCTATTGTGGACATGAAGTGACCTTGCTGAACAAAAGGCAGAATAGTCCTTATAGTCACCATCTTAAAAGTTGGGACTTTTACAAAACGATTTAAAGTTTTCAGATCCAAAATTGGTTTGAAAGAATTTTCCTTCTTTGGAACAATGAATAGATTTGAATTAAAACCCAATCCTTGTTTCTGCTGAGGAACTGGGACAATTACCCCTGAAATGCTTGGGCATTTACTGGGTTTGAGGGCCGCACCTTCATGCAGGTTTAGGGGCGGTATTTGGTTTCTTATAAGGTTTGGTTATTTTCAATTTGGAGATGATCTCCAATTAGAGCCAGAGGCCTTAGGGGAAGGAGCAGTTTTCTGTTCTCTATTCTGACAAAAGGAACAGAATCGATTGGTAGCTTTAAATCTACCCTTAGATTTATTTTAGCCTCTAAAAAGAGCACTGAATTACTGTATACAAACAATATAAAAAACAGAGTGTGTTTTATTGAGAATAAATAAATATATACTTACTGTGTAAGACACCCATCCACATATAGCAGACAGCCAAACCAGTACTGAAACATATCAGCAGAGGTAATGGTACAAGAGTATAATGTCAGTCTATAAAGGGAAGCAGCAGATGAATCCCTGTGACCGATTTACAGACAGCCTTATGAATAGATTTCCCATAGGTGAAAACATGGTACCATCAGGCAATACTCCCTTCACATCCCTCAGACAAACACTGTACTTTTAGAGGAACAGGGCTTCAATATGCTTAGAAGCGCCTTTCAAAGAAAAATCAAGCACATCATGCTTCACCCCATTCTATGGAGGCACCGTTTTTAAAAATTTGGTATGAGTGAGGTGGGAGGTGTATTTATAGGCATTTGAGCTTTGGGAAACTTTTCCCCCTACTGGTAGGAATGTATATCCCATTAGTAACAAGCTTGTGGACTCTCACCACCTATATGAAAGAAAATAGTATTCTAACATCTTGGTATTGGCATATGGGTAAATATATATATATTTATATGGATTATTTAGATTTCCTTTCCGTATCTATAATAATTTTTAATAATTATTATTAATATTTTTTTAATATTTTATATTTAATATTTCAATGATGCGCTTTAAGATTACTAATTCTTTAGATGCACTAACCAGACACCACGTTAAACCTAAAGCGCAAAAGCCAAATCGTGTTAAGCATATTTATATATTATTTTTTTTATTATTAAATATGTGTGTGTGTGTGTATATATATATATATATATATATATATATATATATATATATAATCGAATTATATTAATGTAAAATAGATATCTATATTTATATAGGTATGGGCAGGGCCTGAAATTTGTAGTGGTCCAGTAGTCCGGGACGACTTATAAAATACTTTGAATTTTGTGTTTTTCCTATCTTTAACAGTGATCGGACTACTAACTTTTTCCTTTGGGCTATTAGTTTGTAAACCATAGTGACATTTTTACACCCCTGGGTGTAGATATATACAAATACATATATTAATATATTTTTACAATAAAAATCATATTTTCCTGTGTGTTAAATCATTGGAATAATAAATATTCACAGTAAATATACAGTAAAACACACAAATACATAAATTCATATGTACACACATATATACATATCTATATACATACACATTTAGACTTGTATATGTATGTCAAACATCTTGTCATATACCATATACCTTTTAACCTCATAACTTGTTTAATAATATTTTTGTTACTAATATTTATCAGATAGTGTTTATATGAGTGTAACTGTAATTTTCTATGGCCTAGATTTGGAGTTTGGCGGTAGCCGTGAAAACCAGTGTTAGAGGCTCCTAACGCTGGTTTTAGGCTACCGCCGGTATTTGGAGTCAGTCAAAAAAGGGTCTAACGCTCAATTTTCAGCCGCGACTTTTCCATACCGCAGATCCCCTTACGTCAATTGCGTATCCTATCTTTTCAATGGGATCTTTCTAACTCCGGTATTTAGAGTCGTGTCTGAAGTGAGCATTAGAAATCTAACGACAAAACTCCAGCCGCAGAAAAAAGTCAGTAGTTAAGAGCTTTCTGGGCTAACGCCGGTTCATAAAGCTCTTAACTACTGTGCTCTAAAGTACACTAACACCCATAAACTACCTATGTACCCCTAAACCGAGGTCTCCCCACATCGCCGCCACTCGATTCAATTTTTTTAACCCCTAATCTGCCGACCGGCACCTACGTTATACTTATGTACCCCTAATCTGCTGCCCCTTACACAGCCGACCCCTATATTATATTTATTAACCCCTAACCTGCCCCCCACAATGTCGCCGCCAGCTACCTACAATAATTAACCCCTAATCTGCCGACCGCAAAGCGCCGCCACCTACATTATAGCTATGTACCCCTAATCTGCTGCCCCTAACACCGCCGACCCCTATATTATATTTATTAACCCCTAATCTGCCGCCCTCAACGTCGCCTCCACCTGCCTACACTTATTAACCCCTAATCTGCCGACCGGACTGCACCGCTATTATAATAAAGTTATTAACCCCTAATCCGCCTCACTAACCCTATAATAAATAGTATTAACCCCTAATCTGCCCTCCCTAACATCGCCGACACCTAACTTCAAACATTAACCCCTAATCCGCCTCACTAACCCTATAATAAATAGTATTAACCCCTAATCTGCCCTCCCTAACATCGCCGACACCTAACTTCAAACATTAACCCCTAATCTGCCGACTGGAGCTCACCGCTATTCTAATAAATGTATTAACCCCTAAAGGGAGTGCAGAATTATTAGGCAAGTTATATTTTTGAGGATTAATTTTATTATTGAACAACAACCATGTTCTCAATGAACCCAAAAAACTCATTAGTTTTGGAAGTAGTTTTTAGTTTGTTTTTAGTTATAGCTATTTTAGGGGGATATCTGTGTGTGCAGGTGACTATTACTGTGCATAATTATTAGGCAACTTAACAAAAAACAAATATATACCCATTTCAATTATTTCTTTTTACCAGTGAAACCAATATAACATCTCAACATTCACAAATATACATTTCTGACATTCAAAAACAAAACAAAAACAAATCAGTGACCAATATAGCCACCTTTCTTTGCAAGGACACTCAAAAGCCTGCCATCCATGGATTCTGTCAGTGTTTTGATCTGTTCACCATCAACATTGCGTGCAGCAGCAACCACAGCCTCCCAGACACTGTTCAGAGAGGTGTACTGTTTTCCCTCCTTGTAAATCTCACATTTGATGATGGACCACAGGTTCTCAATGGGGTTCAGATCAGGTGAACAAGGAGGCCATGTCATTAGATTTTCTTCTTTTATACCCTTTCTTGCCAGCCACGCTGTGGAGTACTTGGACGCGTGTGATGGAGCATTGTCCTGCATGAAAATCATGTTTTCTTGAAGGATGCAGACTTCTTCCTGTACCACTGCTTGAAGAAGGTGTCTTCCAGAAACTGGCAGTAGGACTGGGAGTTGAGCTTGACTCCATCCTCAACCCGAAAAGGCCCCACAAGCTCATCTTTGATGATACCAGCCCAAACCAGTACTCCACCTCCACCTTGCTGGCGTCTGAGTCGGACTGGAGCTCTCTGCCCTTTACCAATCCAGCCACGGGCCCATCCATCTGGCCCATCAAGACTCACTCTCATTTCATCAGTCCATAAAACCTTAGAAAAATCAGTCTTGAGATATTTCTTGGCCCAGTCTTGATGTTTCAGCTTGTGTGTCTTGTTCAGTGGTGGTCGTCTTTCAGCCTTTCTTACCTTGGCCATGTCTCTGAGTATTGCACACCTTGTGCTTTTGGGCACTCCAGTGATGTTGCAGCTCTGAAATATGGCCAAACTGGTGGCAAGTGGCATCTTGGCAGCTGCACGCTTGACTTTTCTCAGTTCATGGGCAGTTATTTTGCGCCTTGGTTTTTCCACACGCTTCTTGCGACCCTGTTGACTATTTTGAATGAAACGCTTGATTGTTCGATGATCACGCTTCAGAAGCTTTGCAATTTTAAGAGTGCTGCATCCCTCTGCAAGATATCTCACTATTTTTTACTTTTCTGAGCCTGTCAAGTCCTTCTTTTGACCCATTTTGCCAAAGGAAAGGAAGTTGCCTAATAATTATGCACACCTGATATAGGGTGTTGATGTCATTAGACCACACCCCTTCTCATTACAGAGATGCACATCACCTAATATGCTTAATTGGTAGTAGGCTTTCGAGCCTATACAGCTTGGAGTAAGACAAAATGCATAAAGAGGATGATGTGGTCAAAATACTAATTTGCCTAATAATTCTGCACTCCCTGTAAAGCTAAGTCTAACCCTAACACTAACACCCCCCTAAGTTAAATATAATTTAAATCTAACGAAATTAATTAACTCTTATTAAATAAATTATTCCTATTTAAAGCTAAATACTTACCTGTAAAATAAATCCTAATATAGCTACAATATAAATTATAATTATATTGTAGCTATTTTAGGATTAATATTTATTTTACAGGTAACTTTGTATTTATTTTAACCAGGTACAATAGCTATTAAATAGTTAAGAACTATTTAATAGCTACCTAGTTAAAATAATTACAAAATTACCTGTAAAATAAATCCTAACCTAAGTTACAATTAAACCTAACACTACATTTTCAATAAATAAATTAAATAAAATACCTACAATTACCTACAATTAAACCTAACACTACACTATCAATAAATTAATTAAATACAATACCTACAAATAACTACAATGAAATAAACTAACTAAAGTACAAAAAATAAAAAAGAACTAAGTTACAAAACATAAAAAAATATTTACAAACATAAGAAAAATATTACAACAATTTTAAACTAATTACACCTACTCTAAGCCCCCTAATAAAATAACAAAGCCCCCCAAAATAAAAAATGCCCTACCCTATTCTAAATTACCAAAGTTCAAAGCTCTTTTACCTTACCAGCCCTGAACAGGGCCCTTTGCGGGGCCCTGTTAAGGTAGGAAAATTCTGATTGGCTGATGGAATCAGCCAATCAGAATCAAGTTCAATCCGATTGGCTGATCCGATCAGCCAATCAGATTGAGCTTGCATTCTATTGGCTGATCGGAACAGCCAATAGAATGCGAGCTCAATCTGATTGGCTGATTGAATCAGCCAATCGGATTGAACTTGATTCTGATTGGCTGATTCCATCAGCCAATCAGAATTTTCCTACCTTAATTCCGATTGGCTGATAGAATCCTATCAGCCAATCGGAATCGAGGGACTCCATCTTGGATGACGTCCCTTAAAGGAACCGTCATTCGTCGGGAAGTCGTCGTCGGAAGAAGATGGGTCCGCGGTGGAGGTCTTCAAGATGGAGCCGGTCCTCATCGGATGAAGATAGAAGATGCCGCTTGGAAGAAGATGGTTGCCGGTCCGGATCTACTCTTCTTCCCGGATAGGATGAAGACTTTGGAGCCTCTTCTGGACTTCTTCAGCCGTCGGATGATGGATGTCTAGCCCCTGCTTGGGCTTAGATGAAGATATCGGAGCCAGGACAGATCGGTGTGATACCCGGTGAGGTGAAGACAAGGTAGGAAGATCTTCAGGGGCTTAGTGTTAGGTTTATTTAAGGGGGGTTTGGGTTAGATTAGGGGTATGTGGGTGGTGGGTTGTAATGTTGGGGGGGTATTGTATGTGTTGTTTTTTTTTACAGGAAAAAGAGCTGAATTTCTTGGGGCATGCCCCGCAAAGGGACCTGTTCAGGGCTGGTAAGGTAAAAGAGCTTTGAACTTTGGTAATTTAGAATAGGGTAGGGCATTTTTTATTTTGGGGGGCTTTGTTATTTTATTAGGGGGCTTAGAGTAGGTGTAATTAGTTTAAAATTGTTGTAATATTTTTCTTATGTTTGTAAATATTTTTTTATTTTTTGTAACTTAGTTCTTTTTTATTTTTTGTACTTTAGTTAGTTTATTTCATTGTAGTTATTTGTAGGTATTGTATTTAATTAATTTATTGATAGTGTAGTGTTAGGTTTAATTGTAGGTAATTGTAGGTATTTTATTTAATTTATTTATTGATAGTGTAGTGTTAGGTTTAATTGTAACTTAGGTTAGGATTTATTTTACAGGTAATTTTGTAATTATTTTAACTAGGTAGCTATTAAATAGTTCTTAACTATTTAATAGCTATTGTACCTGGTTAAAATAAATACAAAGTTACCTGTAAAATAAATATTAATCCTAAAATAGCTATAATATAATTATAATTTATATTGTAGCTATATTAGGATTTAATTTACAGGTAAGTATTTAGCTTTAAATAGGAATAATTTATTTAATAAGAGTTAATTTTGTTAGATTTAAATTATATTTAACTTAGGGGGGTGTTAGTGTTAGGGTTAGACTTAGCTTTAGGGGTTAATACATTTATTAGAATAGCGGTGAGCTCCAGTCGGCAGATTAGGGGTTAATGTTTGAAGTTAGGTGTCGGCGATGTTAGGGAGGGCAGATTAGGGGTTAATACTATTTATTATAGGGTTAGTGAGGCGGATTAGGGGTTAATAACTTTATTATAATAGTGATGCGGTGCGGTCGGCAGATATGGGGTTAATAAGTGTAGGCAGGTGGAGGCGACGTTGTGGGCGGCAGATTAGGGGTTAATAAATATAATATAGGGGTCGGCGGTGTTAGGGACAGCAGATTAGGGGTACATATCGATAATGTAAGTAGCGGCGGTTTACGGAGCGGCAGATTAGGGGTTAATAATAATATGCAGGGGTCAGCGATAGCGGGGGCGGCAGAATAGGGGTTAATAAGTGTAAGGTTAGGGGTGTTTAGACTCGGGGTACATGTTAGAGTGTTAGGTGCAGACGTAGGAAGTGTTTCCCCATAGCAAACAATGGGGCTCCGTTAGGAGCTGAACGCGGCTTTTTTGCAGGTGTTAGGTTTTTTTTCAGCTCAAACAGCCCCATTGTTTCCTATGGGGGAATCGTGCACGAGCACGTTTTTGAGGCTGGCCGCGTCCGTAAGCAACTCTGGTATCAAGAGTTGCAGTGGTGTTAAATATGCTCTACGCTCCTTTTTTGGAGCCTAACGCAGCCATTCTGTGGACTCTCAATACCAGAGTTATTTTAAAGGTGCGGCCAGAAAAAAGCCAGCGTTAGCTACGCGGGTCATTACCGACAAAACTCTAAATCTAGCCGTATGTATTTATGTTGTGTTTAGTGCGATTTTAGCGCTAACCCAATGAGCATAAAATGAAAGTTGCGATCACATTTACTTTCAACTTGTAATATGAGCGATCTTTCCATTGCACGCAAAAAGCCGATATCACTAGCATGCAACAGTTCCGATCAGCCAATAGAATGCGAGCTCAATCTGATTGGCTGATTGGATCAGCCAATCGGATTGAACTTGAATCTGATTGGCTGATTCCATTAGCCAATCAGAATTTTCCTACCTTAATTCCGATTGGCTGATAGAATCCTATCAGCCAATCGGAATTCGAGGGACGCCATCTTGGATGAAGTCCCTTAAAGGAACCGTCATTCGTCGGGAAGTCGTCGGCCAGGATGGATGTTCCGCGTCGGCGGGATGAAGATGTGGCCGGAAAAAAGAAGATTGAAGATGCCGCTTGATAGAAGACTTCAGCCGTATGATGGACCTCTTCAGCCCCCGCTTGGTCAAGACTTCAGCCGGATGATGAACCTCTTCAGCCCCCGCTTGGATCAAGACTTCAGCCGGATGATGGACCTCTTCAGCCCCCGCTTGGGCTTGGATGAAAACTTCGGACCCTCTTCTGGACGGATCAGTGATACCCGGCGTGGTCAAGACAAGGTAGGGAGATCTTCAGGGGCTTAGTGTTAGGTTTATTTAAGGGGGGCTTGGGTTAGATTAGGGGTATGTGGGTGGTGGGTTGTAATGTTGGGGGGGTATTGTATGTTTTTTTTTACAGGCAAAAGAGCAGAATTCTTTGGGGCATGCCCCGCAAAAGGCCCTTTTAAGGGCTGGTAAGGTAAAAGAGCTTTTCAATTTTTATTTTAGAATAGGGTAGGGCATTTTTTTATTTTGGGGGGCTTTGTTATTTTATTAGGGGGCTTAGAGTAGGTGTAATTAGCTTAAAATTGTTGTAATATTTTTATGTTTGTAAATTATTTTTTTATTTTTTGTAACTTAGTTCTTTTTTTATTTTTTGTACTTTAGTTAGTTTATTTAATTGTATTTATTTGTAGGTACTTGTATGTAATTAATTTATTGATAGTGTAGTGTTAGGTTTAATTGTAGATAATTGTAGGTATTTTATTTAATTGATTTATTGATAGTGTAGTGTTAGGTTTAATTGTAACTTAGGTTAGGATTTATTTTACAGGTAATTTTGTAATTATTTTAACTAGGTAGCTATTAAATAGTTATTAACTATTTAATAGCTATTGTACCTGGTTAAAATAAATACAAAGTTGCCTGTAAAATAAATATTAATCCTAAAATAGCTACAATATAATTATAATTTATATTGTAGCCATATTAGGGTTTATTTTACAGGTAAGTATTTAGCTTTAAATAGGAATAATTTATTTAATAAGAAATAATTTATTTCGTTAGATAAAAATTATATTTAACTTAGGGGGGTGTTAGGGTTAGGGTTAGACTTAGCTTTAGGGGTTAATACATTTATTAGAGTAGCGGCGAGGTCCGGTCGGCAGATTAGGGGTTAATACTTGAAGTTAGGTGTCGGTGATGTTAGGGAGGGCAGATTAGGGGTTAATACTATTTATTATAGGGTTTTTGAGGCGGGAGTGAGGCGGATTAGGGGTTAATAACTTTATTATAGTAGCGGTGAGGTCCGGTCGGCAGATTAGGGGTTAATAAGTGTAGGTAGGTGGCGGCGACATTGGGAGCGGCAGATTAGGGGTTAATAAATATAATATAGGGGTTGGCGGTGTTAGGGGCAGCAGATTAGGGGTACATAGGGATAACGTAGGTGGCGGCGGTGTACGGAGCGGCAGATTAGGGGTTAATAATAATATGCAGGGGTCAGCGATAGCGGGGGCGGCAGATTAGGGGTTAATAAGTGTAAGGTTAGGGGTGTTTAGACTCGGGGTACATGTTAGGATGTTAGGTGCAGACATAGGAAGTGTTTTCCATAGGAAACAATGGGGCTGCGTTAGGAGCTGAACGCTGCTTTTTTGCAGGGGGTTTTTTCAGCACAAACTGCCCCATTGTTTCCTATGGGGGAATCGTGCACGAGCACGTTTTTTAAGCTGACCGCGTCCATAAGCACCGCTGGTATTTAGAGTTGCAGTGGCGGTAAATATGCTTGTACGCTCCCTTTTTGGAGCCTAACGCAGCCCTTCTGTGAACTCTAAATACCAGCGGTATTTAAAAGGTGCGGGGGGAAAAAAGCACGCGTAGCTAACGCACCCCTTTGGCCGCAGAGCTCTAAATCTAGGCGTAAGTTTTTAAATGGTTTTATACTGGATTGTTATATCAGTATCTGTGCATATTCTTCTTTATAGCAGTGTCTATTACATGCAGTTAAAGGGACATTAACACTAAATGAATGCTAGATAGAATGATGCATTCAAAGAAAAGATTTATCTGATAATAACATGTAGATGTATTTTTTAAGTTTAATTAGCTGTTTAAATATTGACAAAATAAGTGTAAAGTTTTAATGTCTATAAAACAATTGGAGCTGCCATGTTGTAACTTAGGTTACCTTCTCTGCTGTGGCCAATTAGGGACAGTTATAAATAGGTCACTAGAGTGTGCAGCCAATGGTTGTGTTGCATATAACAGTGTTCTCCACTTCCATTTCTAACAGGAACTGAAAAACTCACAATTTCAGCATTTAATTACAGGAAAAGGGGACAAAATAAATAATGAAAGTATATTGCAGAGTTTTTTTATTTATATGATTTATCATTTTATATTACCATCTCAAAGTGTTAAATGTTCTTTTAAATGAACATTGGTGTATACTGTCCCTTGAATAGCAAAGGGTAAGTAACTGGGTCTTGATGATCTCCGCATCTTTAATGTTATAGTTGTAAGGCATCAAAAATTGTGACACCGTTAAAAATTCTTTATCAGAAATATTTTGAACAAAATCAGTGAATTTCTAAAGAATTCAAATTTGTAAATAGTATTTTAATTCCTAAACTAGATAAGGACCCATTGGCTACTTCATACTATACTAATATCACTAGTAAATCTTGATAGCAAGATTTTTATGAAGATATTGGCAGATAGATTAAATCTGATAATCTACAAATCCCACTTTATCTGAATGGATCAATTTGGGAAGGGTAGATTATTAGAATTAAATATATGGATAATGTGACACACTATTTGTCATTATCATGGAGATTCGCTGGCACTTAGAAGATCCGCTCTGCTGGAGGCCTTCATGTTGTGTTTGCCTGTAGAGAAGGCCTTCAAAAGAGTGGAATGGGACTTTATGTTAGAAACATTAACGGCTAGATTATGAGTTGTGCGTTATGGTTTTTAACGCTGAAAAAAATGTCCATTTCAGCGTAAAAACAGTAACACAGCCATTACGAGTCTTGTCGGTATAGCTATACCGCAAGCATTTTAACTTTACATTTAAATTAAGTTTTTTGCATGTGATTTCCATAGCGCCGGTATTACAGGTTGTGCGATGAAGGTAAAATGCTTGCGTTCCAGCCTATACCGACACAATCCATTCCGCCATCTGAGAGCAGTAGTTATAAGTTTTGTGCCACAAAAATGTTTCACAAAACTCATAACTAAACTGTTACAAAGTACACTAACAACACCCATAAACTACCTTTTAATCCCTAAACCGCCACCCTCCCGCATCGCAAATACTATTTAAAATTTATTAACCCCTAATCTGCCGCCCGCCCACATCCCCACCACTATAATAAAGTTACTAGCCCCTATTCTGCCGCTCCCCGACACCACTGCCACTATAATAAAGCTATTTACCCCTATTCCGCCGCTCCCCGACATCGCCAACACTATAATAAAGTTATTAACCCCTATTCCGCTGCTCCCCGCCATGCTGCCACTAATAAAAGTTATTAACCCCTAAACTTCTGGCCTCCCACATCATGCCACTAAATAAACCTATTAACCCCTAAACCGCCAGCCCCCCACATTGCAAAAAACTGTAATGCCGCACCGCTCTAGCCATTGCTAGGGGTGCAGCGTCTCCTTCCCTGCTCATTGCCAGGGGCTGTGTCGGGTCCGGATGTGTGCGGCACTGACGTCATCGCCAAACGCTCCTTTCTCTCTGAAGCCTATGTAAGTGTTTTCAAATCAATCTATCACTGCCCAAGTATAGGTATTACTTTGAGTGCTCCTGGGTGTGATAGATTGTTTCTGCTATTTGCCTTATTGTTGATGAACCCATTGAACCCTGCCTGTCTGACTACTCTGCCTTATGCTTGCTGGATTGATATACTGCTACTGAACTCTCCTTGTCTGACTACTCTACCTGATTAACCCCGAAATTGCTGGATTGATGTACTGCTACTTAACTCTACTTGTCTGACTACTTGGCCTGATTAACCCCTAAATTATTGGATTGATTTGCTGTTGCTGAACTCTGCTTGTCTGACTACTCTGCCTGATTAACTCATATTGTTCTGGATTGCTTCACCATTGCCAAACCCTACCTGCCTGACCATTCTAGTGGTTTACCCTTGGACTGCTTTAATGTTGCCAAACCCTGCCTTCCTGATCATTCTAGTGGTTTACCTTTGGACTGCTTTACCGTTGCTACTGAAGACTATCCTGCCTGTGGTGAGTGCTATTGATCTCATCTTGCAAACTTTCTCTGTTCTGGGATATTCCCTATCATTCCGGCTCGACGCCGGGATAAGAAGACTACTGGTCGAGTTCGGTCTGATAGTGGAGTATCCCACAAGCATAGCATTATACTTGGGCCGTGGAGCTAGATGAGGTGGATTGAGCAGTTTATCTTCAGGGACAGATGTTGGGAACCCATACCACACAGTTGCAGAATATGGATTCCAAGCTAGAGGCTATAACCGCTCAACTTTCTTTACTTGTTACTGCGAGGAACACTGCTCCTGTTGTTGTACTGCCAGTCTCTGCTCCTGGTACTGCAGCTTTTTCCTCTGCTTCTGGAAATATACCCCGGATACAATTGCCTGACAAATATGAAGGTACTACTGATTGCAGGGGTTTTCTTAACCAATGCAGGCTGCACTTCCGTAATGATCCTCACACCTTTCAGTCTCACCAGTCAAGGGTCACCTTTATAATTTCCTTACTGAAAGACAAGACCCTAGCCTGGGTCTCTCCCCTTTTGGAACAGAACGCTCCACTAAAAAACTTTTCTCAAACAGTCGCTCCACTCATTGAATTGACAAAACCGAGCAAAGACTGTAAACATTGGCCTCCTGAAGCCATTAATGCCTTTGTTTGAAGAAGGCTTTCTGTTCTGCTCCTGTGCTCCGCCATCCTGATCCTGACCTACAGTTCACTTTAGAGGTTGATGCCTCTGAGATAGGGGCTGGAGCAGTTCTAACCCAAAGGGATCCCTTGACTTCCAAGTCACACCCTGTAGCCTTTATCTCTAAACGCTTTACCCCTGCAGAGAGGAATTACGTTGTGGGTAATCATGAACTCTTAGCCATTAAGATGGCCTTGACTGAAAGGCATCATTGGTTAGAGGGCACCGCCAATCCCATTCAGATTCTCACCGATCACAAGAATCTGACTTCCCTAGAGACCGTTCATCGACTCAATCCTCGGCAGGCCAGGTGGGCCTTGTTCTTTTCCCGTTTTAACTTTGTGGTCTCTTTTCTTCCTTGGACCAAGAACAAGAAGGCGGACGCCCTTTCCAGTCAGTTCCCTCACTCAAGTGATTCCTTTGAAGCTCCTATTGAACACATCATACCTACCTCCTGTCTGGTTTCTCAACTAAATACCACCCTTCTGCATAGACTGCAATGTGCCCAGTCTAGTAAACCTCCTGGAGCCCCCGTGGCCTCCGATATCCACTTTGTTTCTCTGAACCTACGCACCCCCATGCTACATTGGGCTCATGATAGTAAACTCTCAGGACATCCTGGTTTGACTAGGACCTTTAAGCGTCTTTCCTAACATATATGGTGGCCTATTATGAAGTCCAATGCTCTGGATTATGTGAAAGCCTGCACAACTTGTGCTGCCAACAAAACTCCCCGATCCTTGCCTCCTGGCTTGCTCCAACCATTGTCCATTCCCAAACAACCATGGACACACATAACTATGGATTTCATTGTGGACCTCACACCTTCTGACCACCATACAGTTATCTGGGTTGTGGTGGATTGGTTCTCCAGACTGGCTCATTTTGTACCCTTAACAAAACTTCCATCGGCCCAGAAATTATCATCTATTTTTCTCTTGCATGTGGTACAACTTCATGGCATTCCTGTGAATATTGTTTCCGACAGAGGTCCACAATTCATCTCTACCTTTTGGAGAGCCTTTTACAAGTTGATTGGAACCACTGTTTCCTTGTTTTTTGGCTACCATCCTCAAACCAATGGACTAAGTGAGAGGGTAAACCAGAATCTCGAGGCCTACCTTAGAGCCTTCATCAATTCTCTCCATACCAATTGGTCTGACTTGCTGCCCTTAGCCGAGCTGGCAAGAAACACTCATTGGCACTCTTCTCTATGATGTTCTCCATTTCAAGCTGCAGCAGGGTATCAACCTCATGTCTTCCCTCTGCACCGCTCTAGCCGTTGCTAGGGATGCGGCGTCTCCTTCTCTGCTCTTTGCCATGGGCTGTTTTGGGTCCAGATGCGTACAGCTCTGACGTCATCACCACACGCTCCTCTCTCTCTGATGCCAGTCCTGACACCTCTGGCGTGAATCTTGCACCTATGTAAGTGTTTTCAAATCGATCTATCACTGCCCAAGTATAGGTGTTACTTTGTGTGCTCCTGGGTGTGATAGATTGTTTCTGTTATTTGCCTTATTGTTGATGAACCCTGTCTGTCTGACTACTCTGCCTGATTAACCCCTACATTGCTTGATTGATGTACTTGCTACTGAACTCTGCTTGTCTGACTACGCTGCCTGATTAAAGGGACAGTCAACATCAGAATTTTTGTTGTTTTAAAAGATAGATAATCCCTTAATTACCAATTCCCCAGTTTTACATAACCAACACAGTTATAATTATACATGTTTTACCTCTGTAATTACCTTGTATCTAAGCCTCAGCAGACTGCCCCCTCATTTGAGTTATTTTGACAGACTTGCAGTTTAGCCAATCAGAGCTGTCTCCATGGTAAATTCACGTGCATAAGCTCAATGTTATCTATATGAAACACATTAACTAATGCCCTCTAGTGGTGAAAAACTATCAAAATGCATTTAGATTAAAGGCAGCCTTCAAGGTCTAAGAAATTAGCATAAGAAACTCCTAGTTTTAGCTTTCAACTAAGAATACCAAGAGAACAAAGCAAAATTGGTGATAAAAGTAAATTGGAAAGTTGTTTAAAATTGCATGACCTATTTGAAACATGAAAGGTTTTTTGGACTTGACTGTCCCTTTAACCCCTAAATTGCTGGATTGATGTACTGCTACTGAACTCTGCTTGTCTGACTACTCTGCCTGATTAACCCCTAAATTGCTGGATTAATTTACTGTTGCTGAACTCTGCTTGGCTGACTACTCTGCTTGATTAATCCCTATTGTTCTGGATTGCTTCACCATTGCGAAACCCTGCCTGCCTGACCATTCTAGTGGTATACCCTTGGACTGCTTTACCGTTGCCAAACCCTGCCTGCCTGACCATTCTAGTGGTTTACCTTTGGATTGCTTTACCGTTGCAGCTGAAGACTATCCTGCCTGTGGTGAGTGCTATTTATTTCATCTTGCGAACTTTCTCTGCTCTGGGATATTCCCTATCATTCTGGCTCGACGCTGGAATAAGAAGACTACTGGCCGAGTTCGGTCTGATACTGGAGTATCCCACGAGCATAACAAAAACTAAATTAAACTATTAACCCCTAAACCTAACAACCCCCTAACTTTATCTTAAAATCCCAATATCCCTATCTTAAAAAAAATAAAAACTTAACTGTGAAATAAAAAAAAACTAAGTTTAAACTAACAATTATACCTAACATAACTATTATACTAAAATTAAAATAACTACCAATTAAATAAACTAAATTACACATTAAAAAAAAAAACTAACACTACTAAAAAAGTCTAAAACTACAAAAAATAAAAAATACTAAATTACGAAAAATAACAGGGCATTCAGCTCTTTTACATAAAGCCCAAACCCTAATCTAAAAAAAAAAACACCCAAAAAGATAAAAAAAAAACCCTAACAATAACATCCAGGCGGTGAGGGCTTCATCCATCCAGACGGCATCTTCTATCTTCATCCAGGAGGCGTCTTCTATCTTCATCCAGACGGCATCTTCTATCTTCCTCCCGGCGGCGTCTTCTATCTTCATCCCGGCGGCGTGGAGCGGGTCCATCCTTAAAGACATCCAGCGCGGAGCGTACTCTTCATACGGTCACCTCCGTACATTGAATCTTCAATGCAAGGGAGCCTTTTCAAAATGGCGTTCCTTACTTTCCTATTGGCTGATTTGATTTTTGAAATTCAAATCAGCCAATAGGATGAGAGCTAATTAAATTCTATTGGCTATTCAAATCAGCCAATAGAATTTCAGTAGCTTTTATTTTTGTGGCAGGGAAAACAATGCATATAATTCAGCTATAAAAACTATATCAACCCTTTCTTAAGGGTGTGGGGGGGGTCTTCCAAATTTGAGAATGTATAATTATCCAGCACTACTTAGATACGCTTTGGATTGGTTGTGTAATCAGTTCTCTCTTTCTAAAATAAATCTTGAAGATTATATAAGTGATCCACATTCTATAACTTTTTTATTACATGCAATTAATAGAGAGTGTGATAAAAACCCTACGTCTGCACCCTATGTTTAGCGATCTATCAGTCTGCAGAAGGGTAAACATGGACTTGATATGTAGTATTGGGGGGAAAATCCAATAAGAAAGGGAGTGAGGGAAGGAGAGGAGGGAGGAATATAGAAATACAATCCTGGTTTTTTTTTTCTTATCTGGAGAGGTGTCACGTGTGTTGTGTTTATGGATGACTGTCAATTGTGATTACATTTTGATATGCTTAATGACTTTGACATTTTTATTAAGTGAATTATTTTTGTGTTTGTAATACGTTAAGAAAATAAAGTTATTTAAAAAAAAAAGATCCTTTTGCACTGCAATTCATATATAAAGACATGAAAGGGGGAAAAAACGAATTCTTAGGAGATACATATTACTTTCAACAATTCTCCTTATTTATGTTTCAGCTGAGACTTGGAAGAGGTAAACTGCATGACTATTAAACTCTTTGCTTTGTACCACACTCAATAGAGAGGCCAAAAATAAATCTGTAACCTAAGTTTTCAATATGCTGCACACTTCCTAAACCAGCTATTTGATTTGTGCCATTTGCAGGTTGCAGAAATAACTACCAGGGAACAAGAGCAGCTTTATCAAAACACAATCATCTGGTTAATGGTAATGTCTTTAGAAAATAAATTATAAACACAATGCAGTGAAGGGATAAATACATTTTTGTTCATAGACTTATTCTCTAAAGACATAAATCATTGCACAGTATGCTGGTTCTCTGTAAACATTCTACAACTTCCCATCAATTACAAGGGGTTTGACTGTACGTGCTGATGCCTTTTGTGAGATCAGGCCAGTGACAAATTAGTGTATTGCACTAAAAACTATCTGTACTGAATTCTTACCATCCCGACTGAGATTGATTGGAGGGTTGGTGGTTGGAGTTTCCACCAGCTGTCCTGCTCTATCATATAGAGGTTTGAAATCCTCCGGGAGCTCAGATGTGCAATTCTTGGCATATTTTGTCACTCCCAGCCACAGATAAACTTCTGCTTTTGCAAAGATTTGCCCATTGTATGAACCTGGGGTCTGAGAAACAAGATAGTTACATTGATAGGTAGTTCTGTAGTTACTCTCAGCAGGAAGGCTTACAAGCCTTTAGTTGTCAGAAAAATGAGAAGCTTTTACACTGTCACTAAATCTATATTATATGTTTCGGGTAAAGTAAGAAATCCGGGTAATCGTAAAACTGACATTACCCAAACGGCTGTGGGTAAAGCACAATGTACTATAATTTCCCCATCTACACTATTTCTTTTGCCTCCACCTGGGGGTTTCAAGGAAGGTGCCCCACCGATCCTCTGGCATCCACCCCCTTGAACCCCCCAGGCGGAGGCAAAAAAGATAGTGAAGATAGGAAAAATTACAGTGCATGTTATATATGTTTGATGCGGTGACTCCGCACCTTGAGGGGATTTATGATCATACATCAGGCTTTACCCACAGCTGCTTGGGTAATGTCCATTTTACCAGAGTAATCCCAGGATTTCCCAATATCTGACTTTACCCATAATAAATATATATATATATATATATATATATATATATATATATATATATATATATATATATATATATATTTAAAAATATATGTATGTATATATATATATATATATATATATGTGTGTGTATATATGGAAAGGGTAAGCCCCTCCTTGCTATAGAATGCAGTGAGTTTTATTCAGGTAGTCCAGTGTCAATAAAGGCTATAAAAACAAAATGTATGCTTACCTGATAAATTATTTTCTTTCCTGGCATGGACAGTCCAAAAAACCATTATAATTACTGGTGGGAATTCAACTTCTGGCCACCAGGAGGAGGCAAATACCCCAGTAAAGCTTTAGGTATCCCTCCCACTTCCCAAAATCCCCAGTCATTCAGCCAAAGGAATACGGAAAGAGAAGAGGAACACCAGGCCTTTTGGTCAAAATCCCTAGTAGCTTGGAGATAGAATTTTAGAGAATGAACCACATCCAGGTTGTGTAACAGACGCTCTTTCTGAGAAGAATGGTTAGGACACAATGAAGGAACGGCAATTTCCTAATTGATATTGCGGTCCGAAATCACCTTAGGAAGAAATCCCAATTTGGTACGAAGGACCACCTTATCCACATGGAAAATAAGATAAGGGGAATCACACTGCAGACCCGAAATTTCTGAGACTCTACAAGCAGAAGAAATAGCCAACAAGAACAAAACTTTCCAAGACAACAGTTTAATATCAATAGAATGCATAGGCTCAAACGGAGCCTGCTGCAAAACCCACAGAACAAGATTAAGGCTCCAAAGAGGAGCAACAGGTTTAAACACAGGCCTGATTCTGACCAAGGCCTGAACAAAAAACTGAACATCCAGTAAGTCGGCTAAACGTTTATGCAATAGAACTGAAAGGGTAGAGATCTGACCCTTCAGAGAACTGACTGACAAACCCTTCTCCAGACCCTCCTGGAGAAAAGACAAAATACTGGGAACTCTCACCGTACGTCAAGGAAAACCCAGAGATTCGCACTAGTATAAGCATGTGTGCTAAACCTTATGATATATTTAGCAGGTTACCGGCTTATGAGCCTGGATCAAGGTGTCAATAACCTTTTCAGAAAAACCTTGCCTAGACAAGACTAGGTGTTCATGCAGTCAGCTTCAGAGAATCTAGATGTGGATGAAGAAAAGGACCCTGAAGTAGAAGGTCCTTCCTCAGCAATAATCTCCATGGAGGAGAGGGCGATATCTTCACCAAGTCCGCAAACCAAATTCTGTGAGGCCAAGCTGGAGCATTTAGAATTACCAAAGCCAGCTCCTGTTTGATCCTGGCTAACACCTGAGGAAGGAGGGCAAATGGAGGAAACAGCTAAATCAGACCGAAATCCCATGGAACCACTAGAGCATCCACCAGAACTGCTTGCGGGTCCGTTGATCTGGAACAGTATCTGGGAAGCTTGGTGTTTAGACGAGAGGCCATCAGGTCCAACTCCGGAACCCCCCACCTGAGGGTTATCATTAAGAATACTTCCGGATGAGGAGCCCACTCCCCTGTGTTAAACGTCTGCCTGCTCAGGTAATCTGCTTCCCACAACTGAGATGTGAATGGCGGAAATATGGCAGTTGTGAGACTCCGTCCACAGAAGGATGCGAGAAACCTCCTTCATCGCTAAAGAACTCTTTGTTCCTCCCTGATGGTTGATATAAACCACTGAAGTGATGTTGTCCAATTGGAATCTGAATCAGTTTAGGCCATGCTATCAAGGCATTGAAGGTTGCTCTCAGTTCTAAAATATTTATTGGGAGGATGGACTCCTCCTGAGTCCAGGTCCCCTGAGCTCTTAAGGGACCCTAAAAACTGCTCCCCAGCCTGAAAGGCTGGCATCTATAGACACAATCTTCTAAGACAGTCTCAAGAAGCAAGTGCCTTGAGACAGATTAACCTGAGCCACCAGGAGAGAGAGTCTCTCGCTAGATTGTCTAGAACTATGCTTTGAGAGAGGTCCAAGTGGTCTCAGTACCATTGTCTGAGCATGCATAACTGTAGATATCTCAGATGGAAGCGAGCAAAAGGAATAATGTCTATGGAGGCCACCATAAGACCAATTACTTCCATACACTGTGCCACTGAGGGTCGGACAGAGGACTGAAGAGAAAGGCAGGCGGAAAGAAGTTTGGAACTTCTTACTTCTGTTAAGAAAATCTTCATCAAGATCAAATCTATGATTGTCCCAAAATAAACAGACCCTGGTACTTGGAATTTAGGGAACTCTTGACCAGATTCACCATCCACCTGTGAGTGCGGAGAGTGAACAACAGAGAATCTGTATGGGATCTTGCTAAATGAAAAGATGGCACCTGAACCAAGATATTGTTCAGGTAAGGTGTCGCCACAATTCCTTGAGACTTGGCCACTGCCAAAAGAGCCCCTAGAACCTTCGTAAAGATTTGGGGCGCTGTGGATAAACGGAAAGGAATGTTTGTCCAGAAAGGTCAATGGTGGTCATGAACTGTCCCCCCCGGAACTAAAGGGAGAATAGAAGGTATATTCTCCATTTTGAAGGAAGGAACTCTGAGAAATTTGTTGAGGCACTCAGGTCCAAAATAGGTCGAAAAGTTCCCTCCTTCTTGGGAACCACAAACAGATTGAAATAAAATCCTTGCAGAAGAACAAAGGTACACAGTAATCCTTAAAAAGCACTTACTCTTTATTCTCCTCCAGCAAATTCAAACAAAACAAAATTAGGCAACAGGCCTTAAAAACAGTTAAGCATATATGTCATGGCAAAGGTCCAATCTGCCCTACATGTTTCGGTTGCTCCTTATTCATGGACATGATTGGTTGCCATTTAACTCTGCCTTAATTACCTGGTGTAATGATCTTATTGGTCTAAGCCATTCCAATTAATTAACCTCTTCAGTACCTTGTAATAATAGCATTGCTTTAACATTGTATACTAATAAAGAAGTTTTCTATGCTGTTTGTTGATTATAAGGTCATCGACTTAAGTAGTAATAACATCTAATTATACAATAATTGTTTAGATTATACATATAGTAGCTGTAAAGGCTTTTATTTTATCTAATGTAGATGATTTTAAAGTGAAGACCTCAAATTTTATGGCATAGAAAAATTGATGTTATCAATACTTGTCAGCTTCTAAACAATATGCACTTATACCTAATTGCTGCAATTATGTTGATATTATATTATTCCAAAAATCCCAAAATACTTTCTATTCCCTAGTGTATTTATAGTTGACCTTCAGTTAGATAAAAAGAATGAAGTATATTTACTTAATTTATCATTTCAACCTAGGGAAACACATGGGATTAAAATAATACACTATACTAAGTCTATTTAACCATTCACATATGTGCAATGGGTAATAATCGCGCTGTTTAGATGTCATACCCTTGGCCTTTGGCCAAAGGCACACATTGGTGTGCTCATTTGTTGTCCTACAGTCTAGTGTGCATTAATTTCTTTTCCAGAAATTAATGATATCCCCCTCTATATTGAAACCTTGGGGCCTCCTGGTTTTCAATTTGAAAATCCAGAAAGCTTCTTGTAGCATCAGACGTGCCGTTCTGTCACCTCCTCTTGGGGGACTCCGGACACACACAATCACTTGCCATGATAGTGATGTCACATCACCCCCATGTACGGATATGAAATGCTGTGAAAGTCCAGAGCATTCATTCTTGTGGGATATGTCATTCAAGTGCGCCCTTATTCTGGAGCGTGCTTCCCTGGCCGTGCACCCAACGTACTGCCCATTACGTAGTGAGCATTCCACCAGATAGACGACAAAAGTGGTCCTACAATTGGTGCAATTAGCAAGGTCGAAGACCCTGTTAGTTGTTTTAGATTGGAAGTTAGAGGTAACTTTGCAATGTTGGCATGCAATGCACTTAGAGTAATAGCATTTGAAATGTCCTTTGACACTTAGCCAGCTGTTGCTGGTCTTAGCATTATTCCTTAACTCACTAGGAGCTACCTCGATACAAAGTTACATCCTTTGATACATAGTCTTTTAAGCTATCTTCTGCTGTCAATATAGGCAGATGTTTGCTGACTATGTTGCATATGTCATTGAATTGCAAACTGTAAGTGGTGACCAATGTTGGTCTGTGTACATCATAACCTTTTCTATCATTATCTGACATCTTTCTGGTCGCCCTTAACATGTTGTTTCGGTCCAATCTGCTGACTTCTAGGTGTGCTCTCTTGATTACTTTTTGTGAGTACTCTCTCTCAGTTAAGAGCTGTTTTAATATTTCACTCTCTTTGTTGAAGTCCTCTTCCAATAAGCAGTTCCGTTTAATCCTCATGAACTGCCTCTTGGCCACCCCAAAACCTGTGTGACGAGGATGATTGCTCCTTGCATGAAGTAAGGAGTTGGATGTAATGGGCTTACGATATAGAGTGGTAAGAATCCTTCCACTCGATATGTCCCCCATAAGCTTGATATCCAAGTATGATATAGTATCAACTTCAACCTGAGAGGTGAATTCCAGGCCCACCTCGTTAGAATTGAGGTAGACCAGAAAGTCATTGGTTTCAGCTTCTCCTACCCAGACGAAAAGGAGATTGTCAATGTATCTCTTGTATCATTTTATTTTATCTCTGAATGGGTTCATATCTCCAAAGACGTTGGACAGTTCCCACCAACCCATGAATAGGTTGGCGTATGATGGGGAAAATTTTGCCCCCATCACTGTCCCACGTCTTTGGAGATAAAAAGTTTGTTCGAATTTGAGCAATTTGGCCTTGTTCTGCCAGAGGAACAGGAACGATCACTCCTAGAGAAGAGAGATCCCTGACACAGTTTAAGAATGCCTTTTTCCTGGTTTGCTGATAACCTTGACAGGAGAAATCTGCCTTTTGGAGGGCAAGATTTGAAACCTATCTTGTATCCCTGAGAGACCACCTCTACCACGCATGGATCTGGAACATTCTGAATCCAAGCCTCTTGTAAGAGAGAAAGTCTGTCCCCAACTTGATCTGATTTCAGATCGGGGGCAAATCCTTCATGCTGATTTGTGCTTGCCCTTATTCCAAGGCTGGTTGGATCTCCATGAGGGCTTGGTCTATTCAGGTTTGGAAGAAGAAGAGGATTTCTGTCCCTTGAAATTGTGAAATCAACGAAAATTAGAAGCTTGGAGACCCTTAGGTCTAATCTTCTTATCTTGGGGAAAAAAAGCCGCTTTCCACCTGTGACAGTGGAAATGATGGCACCCAAACCAAGACCAAACAAGGTCTTTCCCTTAAAAGGAAGAGAGAGAAGTCTAGATTTGGAAACCATGTCTGACGACCAAGGGCCCGATCCGATATGCAGCGTCGCCCACAAAAGCCGGCGACGCCAAATATTGCGCTGGTTTGGTATCCTATATACGGCGTAACCTAGAAGTTACGCTCGTATATTTCTGCCTTCGGCCGTAGTTTTTTGGCCCATAGACAGGTATACCAAACCTGCACATTTTGGTATACAATATACAGCGTAAGGATTTACGTGGCGAAAATGGAGAAATCTTACTCCATTTTCACCTTGCCACAAAATGCAGGCGTAGCAAGCCTTACGCTGAGTATTGGAGCCCCGTAACTCCCTAAACTGCCTGCAAAATAAAACCTAATAAAACCATGCACAATGTCTATCTACCTGTCAACCGCAATCCCCCGCTGCAATCCCTAATAAAGTGCTTAACCCCTAAACCGCCGCTCCCGGACCCTGCCGCCACCTACATTAAATGTCTAACCCCCTAATGTGATCCCCCTACACCGCCGCCACCTACATTAAAATTATTACCCCCTAATGTAATCCCCTACACCGCCGCCATCTATATTAAAATTATTACCCCCTTATGTAAGCCCCCTACCCCGCTGCCACCTATTTTAACTACATTACCCCTTAATCTAATCCCCCTACCCCGCCGCCACCTATATTAAAATGATTAACCCCTAATCTAATCCCCCTACCCTGCCGCCACCTATTTTAAAATGATTAACCCCTAATCTAATCCCCCTACACTGCTGCCACCTATAATAAATGTATTACCCCCTAAAATACTAAAATGTCCCTACCCTAAACTAAATTACAAATAGCCCTGAAAAGGGCCTTTTGCGTGGCATTGCCCCAAAGTAACCAGCTCTATTACCTGCCCTTGAAAGAGCCTTTTGAGGGGCATTGCCCCAAAGTAACCAGCTCTATTACCAGCCCTTAAAAAGGCCTTTTGCGGGGCATTGTCACAAAGTAATCAGCTCTTTTACCTGTAATCTGACCCCCCTACACTGCCGCCACCTATATTAAATATATTAACCCCTAATCTAATCCTCCTACACCGCCGCCACCTATATTAAATATATTAACCCCTAATCTAATCCCCCTACACCGCCGCCACCTATATTAAATATATTAATCCCTAATCTGACCCCCCTACACCGCCGCCACCTATATTAAATATATTAACCCCTAATCAGACCCCCCTACACCGCCGCCACCTATATTAACTATATTAACCCTAATTATATTAGGGTTAATATAGTTAATATAGTTATTATTTTATATATATTACATATATTAACCTTATCTAACCCTAACACCCCTAACTTAATTATTATTGCAATAAATCTAAATAATATTAATCTTATTAACTAAAATATTCCTATTTAAAACTAAATACTTATCTATAAAATAAACCTTAAGATAGCTACAATATAATTAATAATTACATTGTAGCTATTTTAGGGTTTATATTTATTTTACAGGTAACTTGGTATTTATTTTAACTAGGTACAATAGCTATTAAATAGTTAATAACTATTTAATAGCTACCTAGTTAAAATAATTACCAATTTACCTGTAAAATAAATCCTAACCTAAGTTACAAATACACCTACACTATCAATAAATTAATTAAATAAACTACAATTATCTAAATTAAAATATAATTAAATACACTAAACTAAATTACAAAAAAACCCCACTAAATTACAAAAAATAAAAAAAGATTACAAGAATTTTAAGCTAATTACACCTAATCTAATTTAATCGCCAATCTTCAGTTCCTGCATCGCCGGTCTTCAGCTCCGCGGTCATCTGTCTTCAACTCCTCCGCTCCACGCCGGCTGGTTCCTGGAAGAAGAAGAAGTCGCCGCCTGGAAGAAGACTTCTCCGCCTGGAACAGGACAATCTCCACCGGTCTACAGGACAGGTAAGGAGCACTTGGGGGTTAGACTTAGGTTTTTTTAAGGGGGGATAGGGTGGGTTTTAGAGTAGGGGTGTGTGGGTGGTGGGTTGTAATGGGGGGTTGTTCTTTTTTTCACAGGTAAAAGAGCTGATTACTTTGGGGCAATGCCCCACAAAAGGCCCTTTTAAGGGCTGGTAATAGAGCTGATTACTTTTTGTAATTTAGTTTAGGGTAGGGACATTTTTTTTATTTTGGGGGGCTTTGTTATTTTATTAGGGGGCTTAGATTAGGTGTAATTAGCTTAAAATTCTTGTAATCTTTTTTTATTTTTTGTAATTTAGTGTTTGTTTGTTTTTGTAATTTAGTTTAGTGTATTTAATTATATTTTAGTTTAGATAATTTAGTTTATTTAATTAATTTATTGATAGTGTAGGTGTATTTGTAACTTAGGTTAGGATTTATTTTACAGGTAAATTGGTAATTATTTTAACTAGGTAGCTATTAAATAGTTATTAACTATTTAATAGCTATTGTACCTAGTTAAAATAATTACCAAGTTACCTGTAAAATAAATATAAACCCTAAAATAGCTACAATGTAATTATTAATTATATTGTAGCTATCTTAAGGTTTATTTTATAGGTAAGTATTTAGTTTTAAATAGGAATATTTTAGTTAATAAGATTAATATTATTTAGATTTATTGCAATAATAATTAAGTTAGGGGTGTTCGGGTTAGATAGGGTTAATATAGTTAATATATATAATATAATAACTATATTAACTATATTATCCCTAATATAATTAGGGTTAATATATTTAATATAGGTGGCGGCGGTGTAGGGGGATTAGATTAGGGATTAAAATATTTAATATAGGTGGTGGCGGTGTAGGGGGATTAGATTACAGGTAAAAGAGCTGATTACCTTGTGACAATGCCCCGCAAAAGGCCCTTTTAAGGGCTGGTAATAGAGTTGGTTACTTTGGGGCAATGCCCCACAAAAGGCCCTTTTAAGGGCTGGTAATAGAGCTGGTTACTTTGGGGCAATGCCACGCAAAAGGCCCTTTTCAGGGCTATTTGTAATTTAGTTTAGGGTAGGGACATTTTAGTATTTTAGGGGGTAATACATTTATTATAGGTGGCGGCAGTGTTGGGGGATTAGATTAGGGGGTACTGTAGTTAAAATAGGTGACGGCAGGGTAGGGGGCTCAAATTAGGGGGTGATAATTTTAATATAGATGGCAGTGGTGTAGGGGGATTACATTAGGGGTTAATAATTTTAATGTAGGTGGTGGCGGTGTAGGGGGCTCACATTAGGGGGTTAGACATTTAATATAGGTGGCGGCGGTGTAGGGGGATTAGATTAGGGGTTAATAATTTTAATATAGGTGGCGGCGGTGTAAGGGGGTCAGATTAGGGGGTAGTACATATAATGTAGGTGGCGGCGGGGTAGGGGGCTCACATTAGGGGATAATATAGTTAAAATAGGTGACGGCGGTGTAGGGAGATCATATTAGGGGGTAATATAGTTAAAATAGGTGGCGGCGGTGTGGGGGATCATATTAGGGGGTAATATAGTTAATGTAGCTGGCGGCAGGTCCGGGAGCGGCGGTTTAGGGGTTAATACATTTATTGTTAGGAGTGAGAGGGGGGATTGCGGATAGAGGGGTATACGTGTCGGGCTATGTTTGGGAGGCGTGTTAGACAGTTACGGGTGATTTTATAATTTAGTCAGTTTTTGTAGGCGGCGGCAGTTTCTAAAGTGCCGTAAGTTACTGTCGACTCCAGAAATTTGTACTTACGCAGATTTCTGGACATCGCTAGTTTGTCAGACTTACGGCACTTTAGCATCTGACGGCGCCGTATATGTGATAGCTTGAGTTGCGAGCTGAAACTACGGGCGGCGCAGGTTTCCATGCTTGCGCCGAAACCTGCGCCATATATCGGATCGCTCTCAAAGACTTTAGCCACAAGGCTCTGCGAGATAGAATGGCAAGACTGAACGTCTTTGCACTCAGACATACCACCTGCATACTGGCATCACAAATGAAGGTATTTGCCAGTTTTAATGCCTTGATCCTGTCTTGGATTTCCTCCACAGTAGTCTCCAGAGGAAATAAGGAGTCACACCAATATGAGGCCTCGCCAGTGACCGCCGCGCCACCATACTAGCTACCGGTTGCCATAGCAGACCTTGGTGAAGACAAATCTTCCTTAAGTACCCCTCCAATTTCCTATCCAGGGGGTCTTTAAAAGGGGTACTATCCTCCAGAGGAATCGTAGTTCTCTTAGCCAATATGGATATAGCTACATCCACTTTAAGAATAGTACGCCAAAGCCCCCGCACAGAGTCTGCTATAGGAAACATTTTCTTAAAAACAAGAGATCTCCGTCAGCTAGAATTAGGGGGAAAGGGTTTTGCTCTGAGAGCTTTGAGATTAGGAATGGGACCAGACAGGGGTGTCTGCTGTCTCCCCTCCTCTTTGTGCTTACTATTGAGCCCCTAGCAGCTATGATTAGACAAACTCATGAAGTACAGGGACTATTAATCCATGATACTCTGCAAAAGCTTTGCGTTATTCGCAGATGATCTCACCCTGTTCGTGAAGGAACCTGAGACTTCTATGCCGGTGGTATTTGAATGTCTACAATGGTTTGGCAAGATGTCCTATTATAAGCTCAACTACACGAAGACTGAGGCCTTGGCCTTAAACCTCTCCCCGACACAGCTCTCCCGGCTCAAATAAACCTACCCATTCAATTGGTCGACAAGCCAGCTAGAACACCTGGGGGTTATTCTTTCATCCGACCCGAAAGTGGTAATTCATACCAACTACGACCCGCTTTTGCGAGAGTTTGAAAACCTCACCGCAAAGTGGGCTAAATGTGAGATTTCATGGATTGGGGGAATCCAGTCGGTTAAAATGACATTATTACCTAAGGTCACATACCTTTTTAGGTGTATCCCTCTAATAATTCTAAACTATATTTTAAATCGCTTTCAATCAGTAGTAAGTAGATTTATCTGGCAGGGTAAGCCCCCGAGGATTGTGATGCAGCAACTACAAAAGCCTATCTTGAATGCAGGTCTCGCAGCTCCCAATATCCGTAAATATTACAAAGCGGCTATGCTCTCTCATGTGACAGCATGGAGGGCAATGCCGGATGATACCAGGTGGGGACAACTTGAGCAGGCTGTGCTCCCTTCGGGATTGCTCCTTGAGGACCTTATCTGGGTTCCTCAGCACACTGATGTACTCACAGGAGTGGATAATTCTATCATTCGAGCCTGCATTAGAACCTGGAGGGAGCTCCGTAACTTGACTCAGGTTGCACCACACCCATCACCTGCACATTCAATAAGGGCGCTGCTGCTTTGCCTCCCAGAATCACATCCACAGATGTGGGCTGCATGGGATATAAAGTATTCCCGAGACCTCTACTCACCACGCGGCCTAGCTATGCAAGCTTCAGATCTATCAAACGTAGATATTCCTAAGAAATACCATTTTGAGTATTTTAGATTTATCTCCATGATGTCAGCCTGGAAATTTCCAAAAAATAAACCTAGAGAAATGACTCATTGGGAAAGACGATGGCTTGTAGGTAGACCACTCCGGAAAGCCATGACGATTCACTATCAACTCCTATTGGACTCAGATAGATTCGTAAAGATGTTCCGTGTTCTGGAGTGGGAAAGAGCAATGGGGCGGGAGCACACAGAACTGGAATGGCAAAAAGCCATACAATGTACAAGAGCGGCAATACATTGTGTTACGTTATATGAGCTATTTATAAAATTAGTGCTGTGTTGGCATAGTGTCCCAGAGCAACTACATAAAATGTTTTCCCATACATCAGACAGGTGCTGGAGGGGGTGTGGCCAAAAGGGATCTCACCTCCATATTTGGTGGAGCTGTCATAAAGTGCAGGGGGTGTGGGAACAGGTGGCAACAGTACTCGACCAATTAGGTTTACTCCATAAGTTAACACCAGACATTGCCCTTTTCCATTTAGGACTAGGGAAATTGACTCAAACAGAGAAAATGCTATGTATTGTCATACTCCTAGCCACGAAACTCGCAATAGCAGGGTGTTGGTTGGGAACTTCACAGGTTACATTTAGCATGATCAGAGATATCATTGAATATATCCGCTCAATGGTAGAGTTCTCTTTGAGATGCATGGGCAAACTGGGCTTACATGGGCAGGTTTGGGTACTTTGGGAAAACTGGAAGAAAAAGAATGCATAATTGGGATATAAGGACAGACTGAAAGAAAGCGCTGACAGCTTGAATATGAAACGTCCTTTGCCCCTCACGAAAAATCCCCCTGCCCTTCATTGCTTTCTATCTACCCCCTAATACCCCTAATTAGTGAAAAACACCAGATTTCATGCACAACAATATATAAATAAAATTAATAAGCCTACCACAACTCTTACTCAAGAGGATTACATGGACACAGCATTACCCCAATCCTTGCTTGCAGGGAAACTACCCATTAAAGGATAAAAACTTAATTTTCTTAAGAACACTATCTTCACACACCTCCTAGATATACTAAGGGAAAGAATGACTGGGGATTATGGGAAGTGGGAGGGATACTTAAAACTTTGCTGGGGTCTTCTTTGCCTCCTCCTGGTGGCCAGTAGTTGAATTCCCCCTAGTAATTAGAATGGATTTGTGGACTCTCCATGCCATTGGAAAGAAATCAGGTTGCATCGATGCACTCTCTCATTATGTATAGTCTGTATTAACATTACAGCCATATTCATGTATGTTTCCCCAAAATCTCAAGCACCTTGAAAAACACTGTGGATATCTTGCCGCAGTCTTTACCCTTCTCTTCCTCTACCACTGAATAGAGTATATTCTGAGCAGGAATTCTGCAGTATGCCACCCTCTTGTTATTACTAATCATCCATATAAGCACATCAGGAAGTGTACACTGTGGCTGAAAAAGAAACACACTGATTAAAGTATGAAATTGGGAAAAAATATATTTTATGTCAGGAGGATATTCCTTTTCCACTACCTATTACTCTTTCACTTGATTAAATCTCTTTCTTTCACAGTACCACTTTTTCTGGATAGCACACATATGGCTGTTGACACTTCTGAGAATTGGGGATGAAACAGTGATGATCTAGATCCGCCACTGGTCCTGAGGTCATAGAATTGTCATATTTATTCAGCCATAGTGCTTAATTTTATAGAGAATTCAAACAGAACTTACAATTGTATGTAAAAGGCTATTGTTCTTTAAAAATCTATAATCCATATGAAAGAACAGTATTTATGTGTAAAGGCTGATTTTCTTTTTACCTGGAAATTGGAAGTAAAAAATAACTAATGCAATAGTATCAGTTAAGAACTAATGCATATTGGCTAAATCTCATTGGCTGACAGGCACAATTAACTTTTGTACAGGCCAATGAGCAGTAGTAGGTAGTAACTATCATCCAGGGAACATTATTAGGAATTAAGCAACTGATTCTGTATTAGTTTTATTTAAATTTAAATAGGTTTTACTTAACATTTTTTCTGTTAAAAAAAAACATGTTCAAATAAGATTTTTTCTGAGAACAGTATCCTTTTTATTTGTCTTTTACTACTTATTCAAAACATCAGTATTTTAGAGAAGGCTGAAGATCATTTATAATATTGCATGTAATGTATTATTTTTCATATTATGATGATAATGATTGTTATCATTATTATTATTTATTATTATTATTAATAATAATAATAAGGATTATAATTAAATATATATATTATTTTATATATATATATATATATATATATATATATTTTTATTTTTTTTTCAAATAATTATTATTATCGAAAATCAGACTTTGTCTCTATACCTGTTCATTTCTATGGTGTATTATTATATTACATAAACTGAGTGGGTCATTCTACAAAATGTCCCCACAAATATTGGGGATCAGAGCAGCTGACCTTACCTCTTTGGCCAAAAATCTGATATTTTTTAAAATTCTTTTGGCATCAATTATCTTCTCTTTCACATTAAACTTGTTCAGTTTCCGACTCGCCCTTAGTCCTCGCTTAGCATTTAAGATCTAGGTGGGTTAACATAATTACTGTTAGTGCATTTGTTCATTCAAAAATCAAAAAAATGTTCTAAATAACAAAACATAACAATGCATAAAATGGCAATAGGCAAAAGCAAGTGTATGAATTTATAGAAAACTGTACACATGAGCAGACTGGACATGAGGTTACCTTTTATGTTTATTTTTTGAATAACATTTATTGAAATTTTTGAGGCAACGTTCAAAAAACAAAACAAAAGAGACATAAAAGAGTGGGTTTTTTTTACCGCACAAATGTGTGCCTTTAAGCACTGCGGAATCTGTTGGCGCTCTACAAATAACTGATAATAAAAAGGAACATTAAACTGCTGAGTACAACTACGGTATAATGGTTACTACTCACTTACTACTATTGTTTGTCCTTCTGCGCATACAGCTGTCTTCAAAGTTATTCTCTTATCTTAACCCCTTACAAGAATTAGTTAGTGAAGCTCTGTATCTTCACACTGAGCGCCGCCATTTTGTAGCTTATAACTGTTATGTAACTTTTAAACTGCACAATAACCTGCAAAAATGCAACCCTCTGCTCTCTATTATATGAGCTAAACTTAAGTACAAGGTACAGCTGGTTAAAAAAGACAAATCTGAGAAAGTGCACTGCTTCTGTCACAGGATGCAGCAATATCAGCTAAATTATGAGTTTTGTGTCATGAGTGAAAAAGCATCATTATGCTTCATAGCGATGCTTTTTCACTAACGCCGCTATTACAAGTCTTGTCAGAATAGGTGTACCGCACACCTTTTTTGGCCATCACGCAACGTCAGTACCGCACTTTTAGAAAAGTCCTTTTTTTCAATGGGACTTCCATAGCGCCGGTATTACAAGTTTTGCGATGAGGCCAAAAAGTGAGGCCCTCCCGCATCGCAAACACTATAATAAATGTATTAATCCCTAATCTGCTGCTCCTGATATCACCGCCATTGTAAAAAATATTAACCCCTATTCCGCCGCTTCCCGACATTGTCGTCACTATAATAAAATGATTAAACCCTAAACCGCCGCCCTCCTGCATCACAAACACTATTTAAATATTATTAACCCCTAATCTGCCGTCCGCCCACACCGCCTCTATAATAAACCTATTAACTCCTAAACATAACCCTAACGTAACCCTAACCCTAAGCATAACCCTAACCCTAACGTAATCCTAAGCCTAACACCCCCTAACTTAAATATAATTAAAATAAATCTAAATAAAACTTACAATTATTACCTAAATAATTCCTATTTAAAAATAAATACTTCCCTATAAAATAAAAGCTAGCTACAAAATAACTAATAGTTATAATATTGTAGCTATCTTATACTAATTTACCTGTAAAATAAAACCAAACCTGCCTTACAATAAAACCTAACATTACAATTAAATAAATTAATCAAATACAATTATCTAAATTACCAAAAAAAATAAACACTAAATTACACAAAATAAAAAACAAAATTATCAAAAATAAAAATGAATTACTCCTAATCTAATAGCCCTATCAAAATAAAAAAGCCCTTTCAAAATAAAAAAAAACCTAGCCTACACTAAATTGCCAATGTCCCTTAAAAGGGCCTTTTGCGCGGCATTGCCCCAAAGAAATCAGCTCTTTTACCTGTAAAAAAAAATACAAACCACCCCCCAACAGTAAAACCCACCACCCACACAACCAAACCCCCCAAATAAAATTCTATCTAAATAAACTCTTAGCTAACCATTGCCCTGAAAGGGCATTTGGATGGGCATTGCCCTTAAAATGGCATTTAGCTCTTTTACATTGCCCAAACCCTAAGCTAAAAATAAAACCCACCCAATAAACCCTTAAAAAACCTAACACTAACCCCCGAGGATCCACTTACAGTTTTCGGAGACTGGACATCCATCCTCATCCAGGCGGCAGAAGTCTTCATCCAAGCGGGCCAAAGTCCTCATCGAAGCCAGCAGAAGTCTTCCTCCAGACGGCATCTTCTATCTTCATCCATCTGGCGCGGAGCGGGTCCATCTTCAAGACATCCGGCGTGGAGCATCCTCTTCTTCCGATGGTCAACGTAGAATGAAGGTTTCCTTTAAGGTACGTCATCCAAGATGGCGTCCCTTACATTCCAATTGGCTGATAGAATTCTATCAGCCAATAGGAAATAAAGGGGAAAAATCCTATTGGCTGTTGCAATCAGCCAATAGGATTGAGCTTTCATCCTATTGGCTGATCCAATTAGCCAATAGGATTGAGCTCGCATTCTATTGGCTAATTGGATCAGCCAATAGGATGAAAGCTCAATCCTATTGGCTGATTGCAACAGCCAATAGGATTTTTTCCCCTTTAATTCCTATTGGCTGATAGAATTCTATCAACCAATCGGAATGTGAGGGACGCCATCTTGGATGACATACCTTAAAGGGAAAATTCATTCTACGTTGACCATCGGAAGAAGAGGATGCTCCGCTCCGGATGTCTTGAAGAGGGACCCGCTCCGTGCTGGATGGATGAAGATAGAAGATGCCCTCTGGATGAAGACTTCTGCCAGCTTTGATGAAGACTTCGGCCAGCTTGGATGAATACTTCTGCCGCCTGGATGAGGATGGATGTCCGGTCTTCGAAAACTGTAAGTGGATCATCAGGGGTTAGTGTTAGGTTTTTTAAGGGATTATTGGGTGGGTTTTATTTTTAGCTTAGGGTTTGGGCAATGTAAAAGAGCTAAATGCCCTTTTAAGAGCAATGCCCATCCAAATTCCCTTTTCAGGGCAATGGTTAGCTTAAGTTTATTTAGATAGAATTTTATTTGGAGGGGGTTTGGTTGTGTGGGTGATGGGTTTTACTGTTGGGGGGTTGTTTGTATTTTTTTTACAGGTAAATGAGTCAATTTATTTGGGGCAATGCCCAGCAAAAGGCCCTTTTAAGGGCCATTGGCAGTTTAGTGTAGGCTTGGGCTTTTTTTATTTTGAAAGGGCTATTAGATTTATTTAAATTTAATTTATTTTATTGTAATGTTAGATTTTAGTGTAAGGCAGGTTAGGTTTTATTTTACAGGTAACCTTGTATTTATTTTAGCTAGGTAGTTATTAAATAGTTAATAACTATTTACTAACTAGTCTACCTAGTTAAAATAAATACAAACTTACCTGTGAAATAAAAATAAAACCTAAGCTAGCTACAATATAACTATTAGTTATTTTGTAGCTAGCTTAGGTTTTATTTTACAGGTAAGTTTGTATTTAGTTTTAAATAGGTATTATTTAGTTAATAATTAAAAGATTTATTTTGATTGATTTTAATTAATTAAGTTAGGGGGTGTTAGGGTTCGGTTTAGGGGTTAATATATTCATTTAGTGTTAGTGATGTTGGAGGCCAGAGGTTTAGGGGTTAATAACTTTAGTATAGTGGAGGCAACATTGGGGGAGGCAGATTAGGGGTTAATAACTGTAATGTAGGGGGCGGAGATGTTAAGGGCGGCATATTAGGGGTAAATAGTTTTATGTAGGTGGCAGGGATGTTAGGGGCAGCAGATTAGGGATGTTTAGACGTGGTTTTTATGTTAGGGTGTTAGGTTTAAACATAACTTTTTCTTTCCTCATAGACATCAATGGGGCTGCGTTACGGAGCTTTTGTTTCCTTGATCCCAGGTGCTAGGCTTTTTTTTTTGCTGGCTCTCCCCATTGATGTCTATGGGGAAATCGTGCCGAGCACGTCAAAGCAGCGCTTGTATTTGGGTGAAGCATGGAGCTCAATGCCACCATATCGCCCGCGCAAGCCTGCTTTTTGTGAACCTGTAATAGCAGCTCTATAGGGAGGTTAAATACCGCCGCTTTTGTGGCGGTCGTTAATTTCCCTGTAGTGCTCAAAACTCGTAATCTAGCTGTTTGCGAGCTACATGATTTCCCAGTGTAAAATGCAGAGCAGGCTACCTAGGTATGCTGTTCAGCAAAGGAAGAGTACAAAGCCAATTTGATAATAGAAAAAAAAAAAATTGCATATTCTGTTAAATTTTTACTTTGATCTCCCCTTGCATAGGTGAAGTAAAATTACTTGCACAGCAATAATAAATAAGGGGCTGGACCTTAATGGGGCATTGAACACTAAATAATTGCTAGATAGAATGATGCATTCAAAGAAAAGATTATACTGAGAATAACATGTACATTTTTTTTTTTTAAAGTTTCATTAGCTGTTTAAATATTGACAAAATAAGTGTAAAGTTTTAGTGACTATAAAACAATGGGAGCTGCCATGTTGTAACTTAGGTTACTTTCTCTGCTGTGGCCAATTAGGGACAGTTATAAATAGGTCACTAGAGTGTGCAGCCAATGGCTGTGTGGAATATAACAGTGTTCTGCACTTTTATTTCTAGCAGAAACTGAAAAGCTCACAATTTCAAAATGGAATTACAGGAAAATGGGACAAAATAAATAATGAAAGTATATTGCAGAGTTTTTTTAGATATACGATTTATCATTTTATAGTACCATCCCAAAGTGTTTAATGGCCCTTTAATACCATAATATTTAGCATTTAATATTGTTCACAAAGTCTAATAAAATGAAAGACAATAAAGATCATTGATCATGAATGTTTTTCAAAAGATTCTCCAGAATCTCTCCTCTTTTTCTGTACCATGGGGTAGATTTACCAATGTCTGTCCAACATGATACGCTGTAGCGTATCATGTCCGACAGACATCACTGAATACGCTGTTGGCATTTATCATTGCACAAGCAGTTCACCAGAACTTTAGACCGCTGCTTCATAACTGCTGTTTCCGGTGAGCCTGAAGGCTTGTGCGAAGACAAGGAGAACAAGGGTCATTCGGCCTTTGTTAAATCTACTCACATATCTCTAATTTTTTTCTATTACTTAAGAGACATATTAGGAAGGAGTAGAAGAGAAAAGTTATTTTCAATGGTATCAACTTTTGATAGAACAAAAAAATAAATAAAATGTTAAATGACATATACTGCTAACAAAATGAATTGTGCAATATTATCCACAACAAAAAGAGTAAAGAGAATACGGAATAGTGATGTCCAGTCCCTTCTTAATAAAGAAATATTAGAAAAATATGTTTCTATATAGAGAGATGGAGGGAATACTTTTTTTTTTAGTACAAATCTGTAAAAAGTTATCCTTTAAGACTAAAAAAAGTAAGGCCTAGATTTGGAGTTCGGCGGTAAAAGGGCTGTTAACGCTCCGCGGGCTTTTTTCTGTCCGCACCATAAAATTAACTCTGGTATCGAGAGTTCAAACAAATGCTGCGTTAGGCTCCAAAAAAGGAGCGTAGAGCATTTTTACCGCAAAAGCAACTCTCGATACCAGAGTTGCTTACGGACGCGGCCGGCCTCAAAAACGTGCTCGTGCACGATTCTCCCATAGGAAACAATGGGGCTGTTTGAGCTGAAAAAAAACCTAACACCTGCAAAAAAGCAGCGTTCAGCTCCTAACGCAGCCCCATTGTTTCCTATGGGGAAACACTTCCTACGTCTGCACCTAACACTCTAACATGTACCCCGAGTCTAAACACCCCTAGCCTTACACTTATTAACCCCTAATCTGCCGCCCCCGCTATCGCTGACCCCTGCATATTTTTTTTAACCCCTAATCTGCCACTCCGTAAACCGCCGCAACCTACGTTATCCCTATGTACCCCTAATCTGCTGCCCTAACATCGCCGACCCCTATATTATATTTATTAACCCCTAACCTGCCCCCCACAACGTCGCCGACACCTGCCTACACTTATTAACCCCTAATCTGCCGAGCGGACCTGAGCGCTACTATAATAAAGTTATTAACCCCTAATCCGCCTCACTAACCCTATCATAAATAGTATTAACCCCTAATCTGCCCTCCCTAACATCGCCGACACCTAACTTCAATTATTAACCCCTAATCTTCCGATCGGAGCTCACCGCTATTCTAATAAATGGATTAACCCCTAAAGCTAAGTCTAACCCTAACACTAACACCCCCCTAAGTTAAATATAATATTTATCTAACGAAATAAATTAACTCTTATTAAATAACTTATTCCTATTTAAAGCTAAATACTTACCTGTAAAATAAACCCTAATATAGCTACAATATAAATTATAATTACATTGTAGCTATTTTAGGATTAATATTTATTTTACAGGCAACTTTGTAATTATTTTAACCAGGTACAATAGCTATTAAATAGTTAAGAACTATTTAATAGTTACCTAGTTAAAATAATAACAAATTTACCTGTAAAATAAATCCTAACCTAAGATATAATTAAACCTAACACTACCCTATCAATAAAATAATTAAATAAACTACCTACAATTACCTACAATTAACCTAACACTACACTATCAATAAATTAATTAAACACAATTCCTACAAATAAATACAATTAAATAAACTAGCTAAAGTACAAAAAATAAAAAAGAACTAAGTTACAGAAAATAAAAAAATATTTACAAACATAAGAAAAATATTACAACAATTTTAAACTAATTACACCTACTCTAAGCCCCCTAATAAAATAACAAAGCCCCCCAAAATAAAAAATTCCCTACCCTATTCTAAATTAAAAAAGTTACAAGCTCTTTTACCTTACCAGCCCTGAACAGGGCCCTTTGCGGGGCATACCCCAAGAATTTCAGCTCTTTTGCCTGTAAAAAAAAACATACAATACCCCCCCCCCAACATTACAACCCACCACCCACATACCCCTAATCTAACCCAAACCCCCCTTAAATAAACCTAACACTAAGCCCCTGAAGATCTTCCTACCTTGTCTTCACCATCCAGGTATCACCGATCCGTCCTGGCTCCAAGATCTTCATCCAACCCAAGCGGGGGTTGGCGATCCATAATCCGGTCCAGAAGAGGCTCCAAAGTCTTCCTCCTATCCGGCAAGAAGAGGACATCCGGACCGGCAAACATCTTCTCCAAGCGGCATCTTCGATCTTCTTCCATCCGGTGCGAAGCGGCAGGATCCTGAAGACCTCCAGCGCGGAACATCCATCCGGACCGACGACTGAACGACGAATGACTGTTCCTTTAAGGGACTTCATCCAAGATGGCGTCCCTCGAATTCCGATTGGCTGATAGAATCCTATCAGCCAATCGGAATTAAGGTAGGAATTTTCTGATTGGCTGATGGAATCAGCCAATCAGAATCAAGTTCAATCCGATTGGCTGATCCAATCAGCCAATCAGATTGAGCTCGCATTCTATTGGCTGTTCCGATCAGCCAATAGAATGCGAGCTCAATCTGATTGGCTGATTGGATCGGCCAATCGGATTGAACTAGATTCTGATTGGCTGATTCCATCAGCCAATCAGAAAATTCCTACCTTAATTCCGATTGGCTGATAGAATCCTATCAGCCAATCGGAATTCGAGGGACGCCATCTGTTCCGATCAGCCAATAGAATGCGAGCTCAATCTGATTGGCTGATTGGATCGGCCAATCGGATTGAACTAGATTCTGATTGGCTGATTCCATCAGCCAATCAGAAAATTCCTACCTTAATTCCGATTGGCTGATAGAATCCTATCAGCCAATCGGAATTCGAGGGACGCCATCTTGGATGACGTCCCTTAAAGGAACAGTCATTCGTCGTTCAGTCGTCGGTCCGGATGGATGTTCCGCGCTGGAGGTCTTCAGGATCCTGCCGCTTCGCTCCGGATGGAAGAAGATCGAAGATGCCGCTTGGAGAAGATGTTTGCCGGTCCGGATGTCCTCTTCTTGCCGGATAGGAGGAAGACTTTGGAGCCTCTTCTGGACCGGATTATGGATCGCCAACCCCCGCTTGGGTTGGATGAAGATCTTGGAGCCAGGACGGATCGGTGATACCTGGATGGTGAAGACAAGGTAGGAAGATCTTCAGGGGCTTAGTGTTAGGTTTATTTAAGGGGGGTTTGGGTTAGATTAGGGGTATGTGGGTGGTGGGTTGTAATGTTGGGGGGGGGGGGTATTGTATGTTTTTTTTTACAGGCAAAAGAGCTGAAATTCTTGGGGCATGCCCCGCAAAGGGCCCTGTTCAGGGCTGGTAAGGTAAAAGAGCTTGTAACTTTTTTAATTTAGAATAGGGTAGGGAATTTTTTATTTTGGGGGGCTTTGTTATTTTATTAGGGGGCTTAGAGTAGGTGTAATTAGTTTAAAATTGTTGTAATATTTTTCTTATGTTTGTAAATATTTTTTTATTTTCTGTAACTTAGTTCTTTTTTATTTTTTGTACTTTAGCTAGTTTATTTAATTGTATTTATTTGTAGGAATTGTGTTTAATTAATTTATTGATAGTGTAGTGTTAGGTTAATTGTAGGTAATTGTAGGTAGTTTATTTAATTATTTTATTGATAGGGTAGTGTTAGGTTTAATTATAACTTAGGTTAGGATTTATTTTACAGGTAAATTTGTTATTATTTTAACTATGTAACTATTAAATAGTTCTTAACTATTTAATAGCTATTTTACCTGGTTAAAATAATAACAAAGTTGCCTGTAAAATAAATATTAATCCTAAAATAGCTATAATATAATTATAATTTATATTGTAGCTATATTATGATTTATTTTACAGGTAAGTATTTAGCTTTAAATAGGAATAATTTATTTAATAAGAGTTAATTTATTTCGTTAGATAAAAATTATATTTAACTTAGGGGGGTGTTAGTGTTAGGGTTAGACTTAGCTTTAGGGGTTAATACATTTATTAGAATAGCGGTGAGCTCCGGTCGGCAGATTAGGGGTTAATGTTTGAAGTTAGGTGTCGGCGATGTTAGGGAGGGCAGATTAGGGGTTAATACTATTTATGATAGGGTTAGTGAGGCGGATTAGGGGTTAATAACTTTATTATAGTAGCGCTCAGGTCCGCTCGGCAGATTAGGGGTTAATAAGTGTAGGCAGGTGGAGGCGACGTTGTGGGGGGCAGATTAGGGGTTAATACTATTTATGATAGGGTTAGTGAGGCGGGTTAGGGGTTCATAACTTTATTATAGTAGCGGTGCGGTCCGCTCGGCAGATTAGGGGTTAATAAGTGTAGGCAGGTGTCGGCGACGTTGAGGGGGGCAGATTAGGGGTTAATAAATATAATATAGGGGTCGGCGATGTTAGGGCAGCAGATTAGGGGTACATAGGGATAACGTAGGTGGCAGCGATTTGCGGTCGGAAGATTAGGGGTTAATTATTTTAAGTAGCTGGCGGCGACGTTGTGGGGGGCAAGTTAGGGGTTAATAAATGTAATACAGGGGTCGGCGGGGTTAGGGGCAGCAGATTAGGGGTACATAAGTATAACGTAGGTGGCGGTCGGCAGATTAGGGGTTAAAAATTTTAATCGAGTGGCGGCGGTGTGGGGGGACCTCGGTTTAGGGGTACATAGGTAGTTTATGGGTGTTAGTGTACTTTAGGGTACAGTAGTTAAGAGCTTTATAAACCGGCGTTAGCCAGAAAGCTCTTAACTCCTGCTATTTTCAGGCGGCTGGAGTTTTGTCGTTAGAGCTCTAACGCTCACTTCAGAAACGACTCTAAATACCAGCGTTAGAAAGATCCCATTGAAAATATAGGCTACGCAAATGGCGTAGGGGGATCTGCGGTATGGAAAAGTCGCGGCTGAAAAGTGAGCGTTAGACCCTTTAATCACTGACTCCAAATACCAGCGGGCGGCCAAAACCAGCGTTAGGAGCCTCTAACGCTGGTTTTGACGGCTACCGCCGAACTCCAAATCTAGGCCTAAGTATTTAATCTGATTTATAAAGCAATGTGTTTTCAATCTAACAAATCAGCTGCATATTAAAATAAATATCTTCCTAGATAAGATAAAATCTAATATTTGCCAACAGCTTCTTTTATAATTATACAAACGCAGCAATGAGGGACTGAGGGAACAGAAAACACAAATACTTACAACGTTGTGTGTAAGAGCCTTTACTCTGCACTGGTCAAGATTATTAGGCCGACTCATTGTTCTTTTGCCGGCATTGAGAGAGTATTGTCTGGAGGGAATAGGGCAGAAACAGACTTTCTTACACATTAAATGCACAGTGCACAATTTACAAACATTCTCTAATGAGATCACAGCGAGCCAGATAAATAAATAAATAATCAGTGCATTCTCTAACTGCCGTATAAATATCAGGGCTGTTAATATAAAGAAAAAGAATGTTCCACTGCCCAATTTTCCAAAAATAAAACATATATATATATATAACTCATGAAGCTTAATTCTATAGGAGTGTGTGTTTCTTTACCTTCTGATAATAATGTCCATTCTCAGCACTATAGCTGTCTAGGATTATAATTATTTTATTTTTCAAGACAGTGATGTTTCTATTACATATCTCCCAACATTTGTGTCTAAGTATTAAAGAGACACTGAACCCACATTTTTTCTTTCGTGATTCAGATAGAGCATGACATTTAAAGCAACTTTTTCATTTACTCCTAATATCAAATTTTCTTCGTTCTCTTGGTATCTTTATTTGAAATGCAAGAATGTAAGTTTAGATGCCGGCCCATTTTTGGTAAACAACCTGGGTAAATTCATCCACCAAATAAAAAAGTGCTTTCCAGATTTCTGAACAAAAAAAAAAGCTTAGATGCCTTCTTTTCAAATAAAGATAGCAAGAGAACGAAGAAAATTGATAATAGGAGTAAATTAGAAAGTTGCTTAAAATGTCATGCTCTATCTGAATCACAAAATAAAAAATTGGGGGTCAGTGTCCCTTTAAGGACTCAGGAGGTTGAGGGGAGCAATTGCTGTTTTGCAGACAGGGGCAGGAAGAATCATAGTTGCATAGGTAGCATTGATACGTCTGCCCAGTTGGTGGGTGTGTCTGGGTAGCTGGTGGGTGGGCTTGTTTTGGTGGTCTTTGGGTGGGACTAAGGGAAATGCAGAAAATCAGGGCCTATGTTACAGTATTACTGTTATATAATCTTTTCTACCTCAGTATAATAGCAGACCATTGTAACTGTCCCTATTTGAGAGGGACAGTCCCTAATTCTGAGCTCTGTCCCACTGTCTCTCTCAAATAGGGACAGTAGGTAGATCTGCTATTATACTGAGGTAGAAAAGATTATTTAACAGTAAAACTGTAGCAGATGTACTTGGCTCCCTCTCCAGCATTTCCAGTATCTCCAGTTCCTATGTTATTCTGAGAAACCTAAAACTCACAAACATCTCTATTGTAAGTGAATGGCGCTCAACAGAATAACATAGGAACTGGGAGTTTAGATTATTGGTTTAATGAGAGATGTTACTGCACCCAAACACACTTAAAGTTATATTAAAATCATATTTTAATATATACCATAAATCAGCAATTCAGCACTGCATTGCAAAATATTTGCATAAATGTCTTAAAATCGTTTAACCCATTTAAAATAAAATGTTGTCAAAGGATGTACCTGCAACCAGCAACAAATTCTTCAAAAACCTTCTTAAGACGAACTTCAGGGCTGGATTTTGGTCTCCTGGAAAGTTTCTCCACTTCATCAATTCCAAGTTCCTGTGGATCAGAGACAAATAAGTCAGATGTTTTCTTTTTATCTTTTTATGTAGCTCACAGAGACACTTCTGTTTTTTTTTCAAACCTGTCCCTGGGCCTCCCTAACAAGCCAGATTTTTAGGATATCTGAACTGAGCACAGGTGAAATAGTCAGCTGATTAGTATAGATGGTTACTTTACCTGCTCTCATCCAAGGTAATCCTGAAAATCTGGCGTGTTAGGGAGGCTACAGGACAGGTTTGAAAACCAGTGAGTTAGAAAAATCCGGAGCTTGTGTCTTATTGGTCAACCCTCAAAGTTAGTCTTGACAAACTGGAACCAAGATAAACTATTGTTCTGGGTTTTGACACTTTAAATAAATTATGACCTAGGCAAACTAGGCCTTTGCCTTTTTCTCTAGTAGGGGTTCAATATCCCTCTGGCCTCCATTTGTGAGAAATATATGAGGAAACTGCAGACTACAATTGTTGGGTAGATTTCAGGGACAGCATATTTCCTACTACCTAGGGTAGAGCACAACCTAAATACAACTGTACATTAAAGGCTGTGACACACTGCAAGCAGAGCGGCGCGCAGCGTGTAGATGCGGTTGTGCGCGCTCAGTGTGTCCTGTCTTTTCATCTCTGAGCACTCTGCTGCGTCAGGTCGCGTAGCTGAGCGCTCAGAGATGAAATATTTGAACTTCAGAAGCAATGCGACGTGGTGCAAAGCAGCTGCTTTGCCTCGCGCCACATAGCTTGCAGAGTGTCACAGCCTTAAGACAGTTACCCACGTCCTATACTACAAAATTATATAGCTGCACTCATACAGCTTTCATATAAGCATACGTTGATGACTTTATATTTACAAATATATCAAAGATCCCTGCTCCATTACTTTTCCACCTGTTTTGGGGCCGCTGACAGAAATCAACCCGATTGAATGTGATTGGGTTGATTGACACGCCCTGCTAGCGGCCGATTGGCAGCGAATCTGCAGGGGGCTGCATTGCTCCAGCAGTTCACAGGAACTACTGGTGCAATGATAAATGCCGACAGCGTATGCATTTATTGATATGTGGCAGACATGATACGCTACTTCGTATCATGTCCTCTCGCACAATGATAAATATGCCCCATAGCCTCAAAGCGTTGACTCCTCAACCAGCTTTTTTATAAAGTGGTTTGTCACAAAAAACTATATATAAGAAAATAAAAACCAATTTGGGCCAGTTTCATCTAACTTGTTTGCCAACTTGCCTTAACTTTACTTGCTTTAACTTTATTCTGACTGACTGTAAAAAATTTTTTAATTTCAAATCAATTATAAGCGACTTTAAACAGTGCAAAGTCATTTGACTTAACTTACAAACCAGCTGAGAAAAGCTGAAATACAGCTTGACATAAGTCAAGATAAAACACATATGTGCTAACTGTGGTACGGTAACAATGCAGCACAGACTTGTTTTCATTTAATATGATACCTTAATTAATATTCTGAAGTATTAAAAGTAATAATATTATTGTATTTTCATACATTAATATTGCATTTAATTTAATAGCAATATTTCAGTGTAATAATAAGTTTACAGTTTCAAAATGGTATTGACCGTATTGCCCTATTACCTAATACAAATTGACATCTGTTTTTGCTAAATGTCTTCACAAATATAGCATGTTGTAGCCTTGTTCTTAAAGTCAGTGGAGAAAGAGAAAAAAACATGAAATCACTTGAGACTTAGGGCCCCGTTTATGAAGCAACGGATGGTGCTTCGGAGGCCCATCGTTTCATATGACCGCTGCTCCTTAACCTGTCCACTACCTTATAGGTGGCTGATTAAAATCATACCGGTCAAATACGATCGGGATGATTGACAGCTCCTGCTAGCGGCTGATTGGCCGCCAGTGAGCAGGGGCAGCATTGCACAAGCATTTCACTAGAAATGCTTGTGCAATGAAAAATGCCAACAGCATAGCAATGTCGAGTGGACATGATTCGCTGTAGCAATTTATGTCCGCTCGATATTTAGTAAATCTACCCCATAAATTCAATAGGACATGACAAGTAGGGCTTTGTTGATAACAGCTTGCTATGCTTTTTCTAACTAGGTGGTTGCATTTCTAACAGAGCTAAATTGAATAAACTTGGGTCTGACCTCTGGCCCATTTCTGTTAATCCTTCTCAATAAATCTGCAGTCTTTGATACTAGTGATCACACTTTCCTTCTCTAAATCCTCCAAACCCATGGCATTTGTGACACAATATTTTCAATATTTTCTCTAATGTATCATTCTCTGGTACATCCTTTGCCCCCTTACAGTTTTTGTTTGAGGTACTACAAGGCTCAGTTCATGACCCAATTCCCTTTTTAATAGCAAAGTCCAAAGGAGTTCAGTATAATCTAAATGCTGATGACACCCAACTCAAACTCTTTGCACCTGATCTATACTTGAATTTGACAGTCATCAAATCAACACCCACCAAGCTGCTGCTTTGCGGTCATACGTGACTTAGAAGTTTCACTCGTTCCTTTGCCAGTTCCTGATGCTTCCATCTTAAAATAGTTCTAAACTTCTGCACATGACAACACTAATATTTTAACCCACTGTATTGTATTATCCCACTTTGACTATACCAACATTCACTCTGGTTCCCCAGTCTACCATCTGTTACCACTGCAATTCATCATGAATGTCTCTGCTAGACTGACCTTCCTCAAACATTGCTCCTCATCTTCTGCACCTCTCTGCCAATCTGTTCACTGGTTTTCCTTAGCCTCAAATATAGAATTCAGAATTCAACCCAACATACAAAGCCCTTAAAAACACTGTACCCCCATATATCTCTGATGTTGTCTGCAAATATCATCATACAAACTCCCTTCTGCCAATACCTACTTTTTCCTCCTCCCATCTTCAGTTTTCTGGGCGTAAAACATTTCTGTGGAATTCTCTGCCTTACTCCACTAGCCCCAAATTTTCTGACCTTCAAGTGTTCCCTAAAAAACTACTATTCGGGGAATGCGGGTGTATTTGTCTTATTTCTCACCTCTGATTCTTTTACATTTCCTATACTTACCTTTTGTAATCCCTGTATCCTGTGAGCTCAAAAGCTCAATTGTCTTCCACACACAAACCTTTTACAAAGTAATCTGCAATATATACAGTCGTATGCAAAAGTTTAGGCACCCCTGACAATTTCCATGATTTTCATTTATAAATAATTGGGTGTTTGGATCAGCAATTTCATTTTGATTTATCAAACAACTGAAGGACACAGTAATATTTCAGTAGGGAAATTAGCTTTATTGGATTAACAGAAAATGTGCAATATGCATCAAAACGAAATTAGAAAGATGCATAAATTTGGGCACTCCAACAGAAATATTGCATCAATATTTAGTAGAGCCTCCTTTAGCAGAAATAACAACCTCTAGACGCTTCCTATAGCCTGTAATGAGTGTCTGGATTCTGGATGAAGGTATTTTGGACCATTCCTCCTTGCAAAACATCTCCAGTTCAGTTAGGTTTGATGGTTGCCGAGCATGGACAGCCCGCTTCAAATCACCCCACAGATTTTTAATGATATTCAGATCTGGGGACTGGGATGGCCATTCCAGAACATTGTACTTGTTCCTCTGCATACATGCCAGAGTAGATTTTAAGCAGTGTTTTGGTTTGTTGTCTTGTTGAAATATCCAGCCCCGGCGTAACTTCAACTTTGTGACTGATTCCTCAACATTATTCTCAAGTATCTGCTGATATTGAGTGGAATCCATGCGACCCTCAACTTTAACAAGATTCCCAGTATCGGCACTGGCCACACAGCCCCACAGCATGATGGAACATCCACCAAATGTTACTGTGTGGGTAGCAAGTATTTGTCTTGGAACGCTGTGTTCTTTTGCCGCCATGCATAACGCCCCTTGTTATGACCAAATACCTCAATCTTTGTTTCATCATTCCACAGCACCTTCTTCCAAAATGAAGCTGGCTTGTCCAAATGTGAGTTTGTGGCGTGTGTGCAGAAAAGGCTTCTTCTGCATCACTCTCCCATACAGCTTCTCCTTGTGCAAAGTGCGCTGAATTGTTGAACGATGCACAGTAACACCATCTGCAGCAAGATGATGTTGTAGGTCTTTGGAGGTGGTCTGTGGGCTGTTTCTGACTGTTCTCACCATCCTTTGCTTTTGCCTCTCCGATATTTTACTTGACCTGCCACTTCTGGCCTTAACAAGAACTGTGCCTGTTTCCATTTCCTCACCATGTTCCTCACAGTGGACACTGACAGCTTAAATCTATGTGATAGCTTTTTGTAGCCTTCCCCTAAATCATATTGTTGAACAATCTTTGTTTTCAGGTCATTTGAGAGTTGTTTTGAGGCCTCCATGTTGCCACTCTTCAGAGGACAGTCAAAGAGAAGAACTTGCAATTGGCCACCTTAAATACATTTTCTCATGATTGGATGCACCTGTCTATGAAGTTCAAAGCTTAATGGGCTCACCCAACCAATTGTGTGTTCCAATTAATCAGTGCTAGGTAGTTACAGGTATTCAAATCAACAAAATGACAAGGGTGCCCAAATGTATGCACCTGTCTAATTTCATATTGATGCATATTGCACATTTTCTGTTAATCCAATAAACCTCATTTCACTACTGAAATATTACTGTGTCCTTCAGTTATATGATAGATCAAAATGAAATTGCTGATCCAAACACCCAATTATTTATAAATGAAAATCATGGAAATTGTCAGGGGTGCCTAAACTTTTGCATACGACAGGGCAGAGATGTCTACTGCAGCACTTTTTAATTGCATTTTATAATGTTTACCATGGCATTAAGAAGCTTTGTTTATTGAGCTGCAGAACATGATCATGATGATGATAATAATAATAATAAAGTTTAAGTTGTAACAAGTTAGCTGAAAAGTTCTTTAATTATTAAAAAATGTTTGCTTTAATATAACCATTTATTCTCAGAAAATTAAAAAAAGTATTTTATTATAATCATTGTTACTATTATTATTACAATAAGTGATTCTAATCTTTCAAATAAACGTAACACATTTATTTGCATATGGTGAAATGTTCCCTTTAATGGGGCGAATGGAAAATGCAGCAATGACGTATACGAAAATAGATAAAATGTTGTTTTATTCTGCCCTGTAACATTATTCTTTTTGAAACACTTTATTTTAACTGAATTAAAGGAAATAGTAAATATGAATTTAAAGGTACAGTAAATGTTAGGTCTAATAAAGGACCCTTGTATTAATGAACCCTTGTTTTTTAATATTTACTTCACATAGATTATTGTTTAAACCCCTTGAAATGCTGAAATGCAATATAAAAGGAAGCAACAGCCTAAGCCATTATTTATATATATATATATATATATATATATATATATATATATATATATATATATATATATTTCTATACATACAGTATATATGTCATATGTAAGATTTTTTTATATTTTCTACATAAATAACTATAGACAATTTTTTTTGTATTTGATCAGCTGCTTTTCTATTAAACTAAGAGTTTATTTACTTTTTATTATAAGTATCTGCACTTGTTTTATCATAAATCAATGTCATTGTTTTGCTTTACAAATAATTGGTAACAATAAAAATAATACTAATCATCATCATAAGCTTTTGACGCCCCAAAATGCAAAGTAGTTGTAATGTACAAGTATTGTCCTTGGTAAAATAATAAATCCTAGAAGGTGTTAACAGGGTAAGGGCAGATTTACCAGCCGTTCAGCTATCTTGACAATCCAGTTGGAGATGCAGAGTCTCCAGCTGTGGTCCTCCCAGTAGCTCCACACGTATATGCAGGGTTTATCATTGCTCATTGAGATGCAGCTGTAGGAACTAGAAAGAGAAGAGAAAAAAAATTATGCTTACCTGATAAATTTCTTTCTTTCTGGATATGGAGAAGTCACGTCATTCAATTACTAGTGTGAATATCACTCCTGGCCAGCAGGAGGCGGCAAAGAGCACCACAGCAAAGCTGTTAAGTGTCACTCCCCTACCCATAATCATTCGACCAAAGGGAAATGGAAAATGAATAACACAAAGGTGTATAGGTGCCTGAGGTTTAGTCAAAAATAACTGTCTTAATCAAGGTTGGGGTCGTGGACTCTCCATATCCGAAAACAAAGAAATTTATCAGGTAAGCATAAATTTTGTTTTCTTTCCTCAGATATAGAGAGTCCACAATGTCATTCAATTACTAGTGGGAACCAATACCCAAGCTAGAGGACACAGAATGAACAGGGAAGGAGAACAAGACAGGCAGATCTAAACAGAAGGCACCACCGCTTGAAGAAACTTTCTCCCAAAAGAGGCCTCAGCAGAGGCAAAAGTATTACATTTGTAAAATGTGGAAAAATTATGCAGAGAGGACCAAGTCTCAGTCTTGCAAATCTGTTTCACAGAAGCTTCATTTTTGAACGCCCAAGAAGAGGAGACAGCCCTAGTGGAATGAGCTGTAATTCTCTCAGGAGGTTGTTGTCCTGCAGTCTCATAAGCAAAACGAATCATACTTCTCAACCAGAGAGAAATAGATTTAGAAATAGCCTTCTGACCCTTACGCTTTCCTGAGAAACACACAAACAGGGCAGAAGACTGGCGAAAATTCTTAGTCACAAGATAGTAGGTAAAGTAGTACTAATGGTAATTATCTTTATTGGTTTAACTATTCAATCATACACATTTAAAAACACTTAAACTCTCTAGATATCAATATATAGCATAGATGTGTGAATAATACCTCTGAGAATCATGTATCTATATGTGAAACATTGTACTTGATTTGTATAATATGAAGCAGTCAGATACAAACATCTTTTGGAGCCTGCTATTAATAAACTCATAAATAATGCAGTAACAAAGAGGACCTGTTAAAATGTAGGATGCCAGATTATGAGATTAAAGATATCTAGCTAATACTCTATTTGTAATTATAAAGTCCTTGCTTGCACAGACAACTTTAGCACAGCTGTTCAGTGTAATAGATTCTGTCTGCTTAAAATCTCTAAATATAATATTTAGTATAGTTGTGTGAATAACACCTCTGAGAATCATGTATCTAGATATGAAACATTGTACTTGGTTTGTATAATATCAAGCAGTCAGATATAAACACTATCTTTTATAGCCGGCTATTAATAAATTCAAAAATAATTCTGTAACAAGAGGACCTGTCAATATGTGGAATGTTAGGTTATGAGATTAAAGCTATCTAGCTAATACTGCTATCTGTAATTATAAAGTCCTTGCTTGCACAGTTAACTTTAGGATAGCTATTCAGTGCAATAGAGTCTGTCTGCTTAAGCCCCTTCTATAGCGGGGGCTAGATTAACGTTTAATTGACTTGTTTCACTAACATAGCACAACGTCTGATCTCAGAATATAACACATATTTACAAGCTATTGGCAATCAACAGTTATCATAGAGAGTAAGCTTTTAAAAAATGAGAGTATGGACTCTCTGAAGCCAGACCCCTGACACGTGTTTCGCTCACGCTTCCTCAGCTTGTAAATGTGTGTTATATTCTGAGATCAGACGTTGTGCTATGTTAGTGAAACAAGTCAGTTAAACGTTAATCTAGCCCCCCGCTATAGAAGGGGCTAAAGCAGACAGAATCTATTACACTGTATAGCTGTGTTAAAGTTAACTGTGCAAGGACTTTATAGTTACAGATAGAGTATTAGCTAGATAGCTTTAATCTCGCAATCTGACATCCAACATATAACATGTCCTCTTGTTACAGCATTATTTCTGAATTTCTTAATAGCCGGCTGCAAAAAATATTGTTTTTCTCTAACTGCTTGATATAATACAAACCAAGTACAATGTTTCATATCTAGATACATGACTCTCAGAGGTATTATTCACATACCTATGCTATATATTAATATCGAGAGAGTTCAAGCAGACAGAATCTATTACATTGAGCAGCTGTGTTAAAGTTAACTGTGCAAGCAAGGACTTTATAATTACAGATAGAGTATTAGCTAGATAGCTTTAATCTCATAACCTAACATTCCACATATTGACAGGTCCTCTTGTTACTGCATTATTTCTGAATTTATTAAAGGGACAGTAAACACCAGAATTTTTTTTGTTTAAAAAGGTAGATAATCCCTTTATTACCCATTCCCCAATTTTGCATAACCAAGACAGTTATAATAATATACTTTTTACCTCTGTGATTACCTTGTATCTAAGCCTTTGCAAACTGCCTTCTTATTTCAGTTCTTTTGACAGACATGCATTTTTAGCCAATCAGTGCTTGCTCTTAGGAGCTTCACGTGCCAGAGCTCAATGTTATCTATATGAAACACATGAACTAACGCCCTCTAGTGGGGAAAAACTGTCAAAATGCTTTCCTATTAGAGGCAGTCTTCAAGGTCTAAGAAATTAGCACATGAACCTCCTAGATTTAGCTTTCAACTAAGAATACCAAGAGAACAAAGCAAAACTGGTAATAAAAGTAAATTGGAAAGTTGTTTAAAATGACATGCCCTATTTAAATCATGAAAGATTTTTTGTGACTTTACTGTCCCTTTAAAAGCCGTCTCCAAAAGATAATGTTTGTATCTGACTACTTGATATTATACAAACCAAGTACAATGTTTCACATATAGATACATGATACTCAGAAGTATTATTCACACATCTATGCTATATATTGATATCTAGAGAGTTTAAGTGTTTTTAAACGTGTATGATTGAATAGTTAAACCAATAAAGATAAAGTATGAATGGTTGAAAATCGTGCCTGTATTATTCAGTGAGAACTTTTCCTAAATAATTGCAGGGGTAAAGCACTCTTTTTTTGTTACAGAAAATCCTTAGTCGCCTGTAGGTAGAATTTTAGAGCACGCATAACATCCAAGTTGTGCAACAGACGTTCTTTATGAGAAGAAGGATTGGGACAGAGAGAAGGAGCAACAATTTCCTGATTAATATTTCTATTCAAAACTACTTTAGGAAGAAACCCCAATTTAGTATGAAGAACCGCCTTATCCGCATGAAACTCTCAGAGCAGAAGAGATAGCAATAAGAAACAAAACCTTCCAAGATAGCAACTTAATATCTATGGAATGCATTGGCTCAAACGGAGCCCGATGCAAAACTTTAAGAACAAGATTAAGGCTCCAAGGAAGAACAACAGGTTTAAACACAGGCCTGATTCTGACCAGGGCCTCACAAAAAGATTGAACTTCTCGCACATCCGCCAGATGCTTGTGTAACAAAATAGATAATGCAGAAATCTGACCGTTCAGAGAACTGACTGACAACCCTTTCTCCAGACCTTCCTGGAGAAAAGACATAATTCTAGTAATCCTGACTCTACTCCAAGACTAGCCCTTAGATTCACACTAATAAAGGTATTTACGCCATACCTTATGGTAAATTTTTTGAGTAACAGGCTTGCAAACCTGGATCATGGTCTCAATGACCGACTCAGAAAATCCATGCTTAGACAGAACTAAGCGTTCAATCTCCAAAGCAGTCAGCTTTAGAGAAACGAGATTTGGATGGATAAATGGACCCTGAGTTAGAAGATCCTTCCTCAGAGGAAACCTCCAAGGCGGCCAAGATGACATCTTCACTAGGTCTGCATACCAGATCCTGCGAGGCCATGCAGGAGCTATTAGATTTACTTATGCTCTCTCTTGTTTGATACGAGCAATAACTTTTGGAAGGAGCACAAACGGAGGAAACAGGTATGCTAGACCGAAATCCCAAGGAACCTCCAGAGCATCTATCAGAGTGGCCTGAGGATCTTTTGACCTTGAACCGTACCATGGAAGCTGGCGTTCTGCTGAGACGCCATCAGATCCCACTATGGCACCATCCATTTGGGGGTTAACCTGGAGAACAGCTCTGGATGGACAGCCCACTCCCCAGGATGAAATGTCTGTCTGCTCAGGAAATCCGCTTCCCAGTTGTCCACTTCAGGAATGTGGATGGCAGATAGACAATTGTGAGCTTCCGCCCACTGAATAATCCGTGCCACCTACTTCATGGCTAAGAAACTCTGAGTTTGTCCATGGTGGTTAATGTAAGTCATTGAGGTGATGTCCGACTAAAACCTGATAAACAGAGCTAAAGACAATTGAGGCCAAGCCATCAGAGCATTGTAAATCGCTCTCAATTCTGAGATGTTTATGGAGAGAGCAGACTCCTCCCGAGACCATAGTCTCTGTGCCTTTAATGAGTCCTAGACTGCTCCCCAGCCCAGCAGGCTGGCGTCCGTGGTCACATTCACCCAGGAAGGTCTCCAGAAGCATGTGCCCTGAAACAGATGGTCCTGAGAAAGCCACCACGGTAGAGAATCTCTTGTCGACTGGTCTAGATCTATTGTCAGGGTGCCAGGAATCAGACTAAGACGAAAAGTGCAAAAATAATCACACCTTTATTAATAACAAAAAATAATAAAAAGTCCACAAGTCAAACAACAAGCCAGGAGTCAAAGCCAGAGCTGGTAGCCAGACGAGCCGAGTCAGGAGCCAAAGCAAATAGTCAGATGAGCCGAGTCAGGAGCCAAAGCGAGTAGTCAGACAAGCCAGAATCAGGAACAAGGAGAACAGCAGAGTCAGGAACAAGCCAGGGATCGGGAACCAGGAGGGACATCAGACAGCCAGGTAATACACAGGAGCTGGAACTCACAAACAGGTCTGAGACATTGCAAGGGCAAAGCATACTGAACAGAGGCCCTTTAAATAATAAGTGATGACATCACAATTCTGAGACTGTAACCTGTCTCACACGGATGATGTACACCAGTCTGGCCATAAGAGGGCTTGCAGGAAATGAGCAGCATCACACACTCTGCACCAGACTCAGCAAGAGAGGTGAGTAAAATGGCAGGGAAAAAACCTCCCCTCAATGACCCCTCCCCCGCAGGAGGACAAAAGGCTTATTAGGGAAATAGGCATGGAAGGCACAGAGGAGGGAACCCATGAATGCTCCTCCGGGAACATAGCCCCTCGAGTGAACCAAATACTGTACGCAGCCCCTGGACATACGAGAGTCAATAATGCTGCTGGCCTCATATTCTTCATGGTTGTCAACAAAGATAGGACGGGGATGAGGCAACACAGTGGTAAACTGATTACAAACCAATGGTTTCAAGAGGGAGACATGAAAAATATTGGAGATGTGCATTGCAGGAGGAAGGTCAAGAGGGTAGGCCACAGGATTGACCCGTCAGAGTATTCGATTTAAACCAACATAATGGGGAGCCAGTTTATTGGAAGGCACATGAAGGTTCAAGTTACGGAGGACAGCCAAACCCTCTCACCAACCTGGTAGGAAGGCGCGGGCAAACGCCTACGATCAGCCTGGAACTTTTGGCACTGCATAGAACGATGAAGGCAATCCTGAATCTGCACCCTCCAAAGCCGGAATACCTTGAGACATGAATGAATCGGGCAACAAGGATGGTTGAAACCCATAATTCACCATGAACGGGGATAACTGGGAGGAAGCATTATTAGCACTATTACGAGCAAACTATGCCCAAGTTAACAGTTCAGACCAATTATTGTGGTGATCTGAGACATTGCAACTGAGTTTGATTAGACCGTTCCGCAGCCCCATTGGATTGAGGGTGAAATGCTGAGGAGAAGGAAAGCTGGATCCCCATTTGAGCACAAAAGGAACGCCAAAATCTGGAGACAAACTGGCTACCCCCGGTCTGACACTATCTCCTTGGGTAACCCATGTAAACGGAAGACGGAAGCAAGCTCTTGAGCGGTAGGCAGCTTCATCAAGGGAATGCAATGTGACATTTTGGTCAACCATCATAATGATAACAGTATTGCCACTGGAAACAGGGAGCTCAACAATGAAGTCCATGGAAAGATGTGTCCAAGGACACTCACCATTAGCAGTAGGTTGAAGAAGACCCACAGGAAGACATTGAGGAGTCTTATTCTGTGCACAAACTGAGAAGGAGGCAACATATGCAACAACATCAGAACGAAGACCTGGACACCAGAATTGTCAAGTGACAGACCAAATCCTTTGGTTCTTGCCCGGGTGACCTGCGGCTTTAGGATAGTGTTAAGTGTGCAAAAGTTTAGTTAGAAGATTCTCAGGAACAAAGCACTTACCACTAGGTTTCTCAGAAGGTGCATTGGTTTGTGCAGCCAGGATCTCCTCCCCCAAGGGAGAAGTCAAATTAGTACATATGGTAGCCAAAATATGGTCAGGAGGTATAACTGGAGTAGGTACAGACTCCTCCTTGGACAGAGGTGAAAATTGTCGAGAGAGGGCATCAGCCCTAACAATCTTACTACCAGGCAGGTAGGAGACCACATAATTAAACCAAGACAAAAATAGCGCCCATCTGGCCGACAAACGTTTTGCTTCAGATAGATAATTTAAATTCTTGTGGTCAGTAAGAATGAGCACTATTACGCTAGTACCCTCGAGAAGATACCTCCATTCCTTGAGTGCCAAAATTATGGCCAATAATTCCCTGTTGCCAATTTCATAATTGCACTCCACTGGAGACAATTTCTTAGAGAAGAAACTGCACGGATGCAAGGAACCGTCAGGAGTAGGACGTTGAGACAAGAGGTCACTTACTCCAGTCTCAGACGCATCGACCTCAAGAACGAAAGGCAGGACATGGTTAGGATGAGCCAGAACTGGAGCGGCAGCAAAGGCAATCTTAAGACTATAAAAAGCCTTAATGGCAGTAGGTGACCAATGGAGTCAATCATTCTCTTTACGGGTCATGTCTGTGATAGGTTTGACCAAGGAAGAAAAGGTTTTAATAAACTTTCTATAGTAATTGGGGAAGCCCAAAAAACATTGAATAGACCGAAGACCAACTGGGCGAGGCCACTGCAGAACTGCAGACAACTTGTCAGGATCCATGGAGAACCCTGCAACGGAGATAACATAACCTAGGAAGGTTACTTGAGTCTGATGGAACTCACATTTCACGAGTTTACAAAACAGGCTGTTCTTGCGTAATCTCTGAAGAACTTGTGTAACATCGGAACGATGAGCCTCAAGTGTGGGTGAGTGTATGAGGATGTTGTCTAAGTACACCACAACACACTGTTGCAACATATCTCGTAGGACATAATTAATAAATTCCTGGAAAACAGCAGAAGCATTACCCTTTTTCTTCACAAAGAAGAAGCCAGCCCCTGCAGGAGAGCAGGATTTGCGGATGATCCCCCACGACAGAGCATTGGCAACATACTCCTCCATAGCACAATTCTTCGCAACAGACAGAGGGTAAACCCAGCCGGAGGAGGAATGGCTCCGGGCTGCAGGTCTATGGCACAATTGTAAGACCGGTGAGGAGGCAACGTACCGGCACGCACCTTGTCAAAAAGTCTAGGAACTCTCGGTACTCCTCTGGCAATTGAGATACCGAAGAAGTGCACAAGACTTTAACTGGTTTCTGAAGACAAGTGGAAATACATTGTGGAGACCATGACAAAATTTTGGACCTGCACCAGTCGAAACTGGGATTGTGCTTTTGGAGCCATGGATAACCCAGAACAACTGGAAAATGTGGAGAGTTTATCACCTGGAACTGGAGGGTTTCAAAATGGAGAGCCTCAACAGCCAAGGATAACGAAGTGGTTTCGTGAGTAACGAGTGCGGGCTGAAGGGACCTGCCATCAATGGCCTCAATAGCAAGCGGAATGGACCGAGGCAAAACAGGAATGGAGTGCTTTGATACAAAAGCACTGTCAATGAAATAGCCAGCAGCACCGCAGTCAACAAGAGCCTTGGTGACTATAGAGGAGTCCACCCAAGAAAGGACAACTGTGACCAAAGTTTTCTCCTTTAGCTGTTCCGGGGACAAGGATAAACCACCCAAGGTCTGCCCCTGACAGGACCTTAGGTGTGAGCGTTTCCCGGACATGTAGGACAAGACTTTAAAAGGTGGCCCTGTAACCCACAATAGAGGCAGAGCCCCTCCCTCCTCCTAAAGCCCTCGCCACCACGGAGGGACGCGTGAATCCCAACTGCATCAGCTCAGCAGTACCTGGTGACTCGGGACCAGGAGGCATGGGTAGGAATGAACACGTAGGAGACAACGGAACAGGAGGCTTCCGCAAGCGTTCCTTGATAGAGGGCCTCTCTCTGAGTCTGATGTCAATTAGGATCAAAAAATACATCAATGCCTCGAGATCCTCTGGTAAATCTCTGGCAGCAACTTCATCTTTAATCGCATCAGAGAGCCCATGAAAGAAGGCGGCAACAAGGGCTTCATTGTTCGAACCTACCTCTGCGGGAAGCATACGGAACTCAATGGCATACTGAGCAACAGATCTTGTACTTTGCTGAATGGACATGAGTCGTTTAGCAGTAGAGGAGGAGCGAGCCAGAACATCAAATACCCTTTGAAAGGAGGCCACAAATTCAGGGTAATTTGAAATCACAGGTTTATTAGTCTACCGCAAGGGATTAGCCCAGGCAAGAGCTGTGTCAGAGAGTAAAGAGATGAGAAATCCCACCTTAGCTCTGTCAGAGGGAAACGCCTGAGGTAACATCTCAAAGTAAATGCCCACCTGGTTCAAAATCCCTCTGCACTGAATAGGATCGCCTCCATATTGCTGAGATATGAGGTAGAGGTGCAGAACCGGACATGCTCCTGGTAGGACTAGGTGCAGCAGCGGAAACAGGAGCAGCCATAACTTGCGGGACACTTTGGTCCAAATGTGCAGTGTGAGTCAGCAGAGTTTGAAGGGCTAGTGCAAATTGATCCAAGCGGTGATCCTGTTCATCCATCCTGGAAATGATGGTAGGTAAAGGTGGATTATTAGCACCATCAGGATTCATGGCCCTTGCGTAATGTCAGGGTGCCAGGAATCAGACTGAGACAAGAAGTGCAAAAATAATCACACCTTTATTAATAACAAAAAATAATAAAAAGTCCACAAGTCAAACAACAAGCCAGGAGTCAAAGCCAGAGCTGGTAGTCAGACGAGCCCAGTGACGTGCAGTGACGTCAGAGGATGGTGAGGCAGTGGCTAGGATACGCCTTCATTCTTTAGATATCCTTTGTTGAAGAAATAGTAATGCACATGGGTGAGCCAATCACATGAGGTATCTATGTGCAGCCACCAATCAGCAGCTACTGAGCATATTTAGATAAGGGGGGGGGACCACTGCATTTTAAAGTAATAAAACAGCAGAGCTACAGAGAGTTCAGAAAATTAGTCTATAATTTAGTGTGAAGTACAGAGGCAAGCTGCTAACTTAGTGGGTGTAAAGTTTGAGTAAACAAAATACAAAAACGACCCTGCTATAAAAGAGTAAACAAACACTAAACCACATTCATTAAATTATCATTTTAACTAACAGAATCTTTCAGTAAAAACTTACTTTAATAAGATGTGGGTGAAACACTGCTCTCTGTGCCTCTCTCCTGCTCTGTAAGGATTCAGGAAGTGACAGTGGCACATTCCACTGCACTTAGAGGGGAAGAACAGAACTCTTTTTCACTTTAGCAAAGCTAGCAGGTTCACAGGACAGCAACAAAATATATGAAAGTTGTTTTTTTCCGTTTTTGTTTTGTTTTATATGATTTTACATCCAGCCCCAACCCTAAGTTCCACTTACTAATGCCTCTCGCTGGATTGGTTCAGCCCAAATAGGACTGCCTCAAATAAGCAGTTAATGGGCCATGCAATGATCTTAACCACTTGCATCCAGTAGATGGCGCAGCATGTTGTGTAATGGTGGGAAGACCTGCTTGTGCCTCTTCATTGCACAACATATAGCTGTGAGAAAAAAAAAATGCTGGGGGAAAAAATCTACAATTTTTTTTTTTAAAGCCAATAAAAAAAATATATTTTTGCCCATATGAGAGGTGAAGCACTGCCTCACCTGCCTCTAGTGACTGCACATCACTGGACGAGCCGAGTCAGGAGCCAAAGCGAATAGTCAGACGAGCCGAGTCAGGAGCCAAAGCGAGTAGTCAGATGAGCCATAATCAGAAACAAGGAGAACAGCAGAGTCAGGAACAAGCCAGGGATCAGGAACCAGGAGGGACGTCAGACAGACAGGCAATACACAGGAACTGGAACTCACAAACAGGTCTGAGACAACGCAAGGGCAAAGCATACTGAACAGAGGCCCTTTAAATAATAAGTGATGACATAACAATTTTGAGACTGCAACCTGTCTCACATGGATGATGTAAACCAGTCTGGCCATAAGAAGGCTTGCAGGAAATGAGCAGCATCACACACTCTGCTCCAGACTCAGCAAGAGAGGTGAGTAAAATGGCTGCCAGCAGCACATGGCAAACAAAGCAGGGAAACAACCCTGACATATATCCTCTGAGACAGATCTGAATGGTCTCCGTTCCATTGTCTGAGCATGCCTAATTGCAGAGCTCTCAAATGGAATTGAGCAAAGGGAATGCTGTCCATGGAAGCGACCATCAGACCAATTACCTCCATACATTGAGCCACTGATGGCTGAACAGTAGACTGAAGAGAGAGGCAAGAGGAGAGAATTTTGGATTTTCTGACCTCAGTCAGAAAAAAATTCATAGATAGGGAATCTATTATTACAATTGTAGCTGGAACAAGGGAACTCTTTTCCAGATTCACTTTCCAACCATGGGAACTTAGAAAAGACAACAAGATCTCTGTATGATAGTTTGCTTGTTGAAAAGATGGCGTCTGAACTAATATGTCGTCCAGGTATGGCGCTACTGCAATTCCCCGAGACCTGATCACTACCAAGAGAGCCCTCAGAACCTTTGAGAAAATTCTGGGAATCCCAAACTGAAAGTGTTTGTCTAGAAAGGCGAATCTCAGTAATTTGTGATGATCCCTGTGGATGGGAACATGAAGATACGCGTCCTTCAGGTCTATGATCATCATGAACTGACCCTCTTGGACCAAAGTCTCCTCTCTAAGGTTCCTAAATTGCCACGGACTAACCTCTCTCTGAACCTGCATTCCTTTAACAGCTGAACAGGCTAATGGAAGTCCTGACAAACTCACCAGAGCCTGCTGTCACCATCAAACTGAGGCTCTGGCTTCCCTGCACTTCCTGTTAGCAGCATTCCATAAACCCTGCACGGATCTCTACTGCTCTCAACCAAACAAACCATCAATCATCCTGGTCTGCACAGACTTTAACCCTTTCCCTGGATCTCAGCTAAATCACAAGTAAACTCCCCAGGGGGTCATATACCATTACTGCTTTGTTAAACGGAACTTTTGCTTTATCTGTGATTAACACTGGAACTCTCTGTTAACTAAGGAAAAACTGGGATTACTCTGACTCCTGTTCAGTTATACATCCTTTTCTAAGCTCACAAGTTAATTGCATTATTTGAGTTTGCTTATTTATTTTATTTATCATTTCATCAGTTCTAACTTAATCACTGATTACTATATGACCTGAGGTCTCTTCAATTGCAATTGAGTAGTTGCTTGCCAGCTGTCTCCTTTCCTCATATTGAGCTTATCTGTGTATTTAACCCAAAGTATACGTTTATTCCTTCTACTAGACCAAAAGGCTACTAAGTGGTTCTACAGTTCATATTTCCATTATAAACTGTTATACTTTGTAGCAACAACTAAACAAATAAACACACTTAAAAAACACCTTACACTAACTATATAAGTTAGGTGTAGTTAAGGTGTTGCACAAAGGAAGCATGGAAAGAATGGTTTCCATTTTAAAGGAAGGTACCCTGAGAAACTTGTTGAGGCACTTTAGGTCTAAAATGCGTCAAAAAGTTCCCTCTTTTTTGGGAACCATGAAAAGATTTGAATAGAATTATAGACCCTGTTCCCTTACTGGAACTGGAACAATCACTCCCAGGGAGGAAAGGTCCTGAATGAAGTTCAAGAATGCCTCTCTTTTTACCTGGTCTGCAGATAATATTGAGAGGTAGAATCTGCCCCTGGGAGGGAAAGTTTTGAATTCTATTTTGTAACCCTAAGATACTATGTCCACAGCCCAAGGATCTGGGACATCTCGTCTCCACGCTTGACCAAACAGGAAAGTCTGCCCCCCACTTGATCCGATACCGGACTGGGGACTGACCCTTCATGCTGACTTAGACTCAGCTGAGGATTTCTTTGATTGCTTCCCCTTATTCCAAGACTGATTGGGCTTCCAAGAAGACTTGGACTGCTCCTGCTTGGAAGAGGGAGAGAAAGACTTTTGACCTTTGAAGTTACGAAAGGAACGAAAATTGCTTTGATGTCCTTTGAGTCTGTTTTTCTTGTCTTGCGGTTTGAAAAGACCCTTTTCCACCCATAATATCAGAAACATATTTTTAAATACAGGAGACGGGGAGAAAGGAATCCCTGGCTTCTCCCATTCCTGTGAAATAGTCTCCGTCACACGGTCTGGGACAGCAAAAACTTCCACAGAGGAAGGAACATCATAGTATTTATTAAGTTACTAGACTTCTGAGTAATTTAGGGCACACACACTATCTGGTATGCAGATGTTAACACGCCCCAGAAAGTCACTTGAGTAATGATAAAAAAACAACATTGTAATAAGAGCACAAAAATAGAATTTCTATTGATTAAGTTAGAGCAATGTTAATGCACAATAGCACTGATATTTTTGTGCTCCACTTGTAATCTATGCTTTTGTGGTCTATTTAATTTTGAGTTAAATGTCCCTTTAAGTGTTTATGTTACAAATTGAACGAAGACCTAAATGGCAGGAAATATAGACCATGGAATGGAAGAGTAAAAAGGATATCAGTTTTGACTAGAGATACCTGTCATATTCAGTGGGCTCTGGCCGCATACTTGGAGTAACAGATACACCCTCTTGTTTAGTGTCTGATGGCACAGTCTCTATTTCCAGCTCATCCTCTGAGCCTGTGTCTAACAGACTCTGGTGCTCCTCGGTTACGTTGGCTGCTGTGGTTTTCTCACTCTTCTTAGATGCTTTTGGGATCACTTCTGCTACTTTGCCATAGTTCCCTAAAAAAATGACCATTAGTCATGAGAAGAATTATGTCATTATTTATTTAAAAAAACAGATATTTAATTAAGAACTATTTATGTTGCATGTATATTTTATCATCATCATTTTTTTTTAAAATGGTTAATTCAGTAAGAACTAATTATGTTACATGTATATTTTATCATCATTTTTTTGAGGTTTATACAGATTCATACATGACACTTAGATGGTATACATAACAGTAGGGATAGGCGAATGTGCTAAAAGTGTAATTTGTTTAGTAGAACAAATAGTCGTGTGGACGTGTTTTGGACAATCGAATGTTGATAAGAATTAAAATTAATTAAAATTCAATAATCGAATGTTATTTCTGTTTTTCGAATGTTTATAATTATATTGAATATGCGATTTTGAAATTTTGAATGTAACATTCAATTTAAGAAATACTATTCAGAAGTTTAATAGTTCATGTAGGGAATTTAGTAAATTGATAGATACAAATATATCAATTTGAATGTTTCTATTTTGAATATTGCATAATTCGAATATTACATTTAAAGAAAGCATTAGAAACACTATTGCAAATATATAAATTCGAATTTTTGAATTTGAATATTGTATAATTCTAATCGAATTGTTAGAAATTTTTGAATTGAATATTACATTTAAAGAAAGCATTAGAAATACTATTACATAAAAAGAATGTTAAAATGTTGCACAAACATTCGAAATTCGAAAAAAACTAATGTGTTAAAATTTGTTTTATTATTTGAATATTGGAAAGCATTCACCCATCCCTACTGAACAGCCAATGAATTTATGGTCTTCTTCAAATCAGAGGCACAGGACTGTGATCTGCTACTTTTAAATGGGGAGCAATACAGCATTTGATTAGCTATACCACATGGTGACAATGTTTTAGAATGTTCTTGTAGATGGGTGGCCAGGTAACAAGACAGTAGACAACCCTGGGTGTACAAAGAAACCTTTACCAAGTGCTATGATCCTCAGGGGTGGATTGTTAAGCAGTTTTAGTAGAAGTGCTATGTTGAAAACATGTATTTTAACAAACTGCTGTGCATTTTAAAATGACCTTTATGTCCATTTAAATCTTCAATTAACACGTTTTTAATGCACGAACTGTCCTTTTCTTTGATTTGCAAAATAGAACATTATTGAATCTAATGTATTTAAAAGGAAATGAATATCAAAAATGTTTCTGTTGGTATCATTTGTTTAAAGCATATCTATGTATGCTCAGCAGCAACGATGCAATACTGGGAGCTAGCTGATGATTGCTGGCTGTGCACATTTGTCTTTTGCCATTGGCTCACCAGATGTGCTCAGCTGGATCCCAGTAGTGAACTGCTGCTCTAGAAATAACTTTAATTCTTAAAAGTGATACATAAATCCAGAGGCATGATCATGTGGAGGGTATTACAAAGCCCTGGAGGCAGACTACACTTTCTATTTAACAATATGATATATTTACTGTTAGGGGGCACATACCTTATAGCCGTCTCTCATGAATAACATTAACATCTTATGGACAGCAGTGTAAAGTGTTTAATTATTTGACCAGACATAATATGACTTTTTAAACCTATTTTATATATTTTCTTTATAGCTGCCATGTATTACATGAGAGTGGCATTAACTAGACATCCTATAATCCAGTAATAAGAGACCTTCCTGCGTAGGAGTACCTGATCGGTGGTTGTTGTTTTTTTCACAATGATGTATATAGCTACATTTTTTCACCTAACAGAACTGTATTAAAATATATGCTATGTTTACTCCTTTTAAAATGCCTCACAATATTGTTACTAGGCAGAAGCTGAATAGTTTGTGATTTTTTTAACTGCATTTCAGTACATATCTTTTATGCATGTATTTGTGATATTTTGTCAAAAGCTTGACAATAAGACTGTAGTTAGGTAAATGGGTTAAACAGCTGCTAAATTGCCCTAAAAACTTCTTAATCAACTGAATAAATCTTAAAAGGGCTTAGAAAATAGCTAATTATTATTTGTTGTGTTTGCTGAGACCAATCAAATGATAGTCTTAACCTATAGGGTTGGAATAAACACACAAAGGAAAACATTGTCAGTTCTTAAAATTATCTTGGGGTTTCTACCTGTCTCTTGAGAGGAGCCTACTCTGTGCAGCTACGCCAATGCATATAGGGAAGATATGAATGTTGGGTAGCGAGTAACTGGTTTCAATGTTGCTGCAGCATAACTTACCTACTGAGAACTCAAATTTGACTGGTTTGTTCCCAATGCTGAGGTCAATCATTGTGCACTCAAACAAAACACCAAATAAAAGGAATTCTTCCTTCACCCCCAATGCATTCTGTAACAGAATAAAAGTGCATTTATGATTATGTGATAGAAAATAAATAATGCAGTTGTGCAACAGAATTTTGTTACATTTTTATATTTAATGCAAAATGAAAATATACTGAATTAGAACTTTTCTACAAACAAGTGGAAAATGGGCACATCCACATGATCTCTGACAGAACACTTACATAGGGCTGGATTATAAGTGAAGCAGTACTTTGAGTTCCCTCTCGCGCATTAAATCCGCTAGATGGAGGCTTTTTGCGTGTCGTATTGTTGATTATATCACCTTCTATCTTGGTGGTAATTAGCTGTTGATTTCTGCGCCTTCCTATTCCTTGTATTTGTTTCATGTTCTTTGAGGTGTTCAGGGACACCTCTGCCTTTCAGGAATTGGCTGCAGAATCTCTTACAGCTATACTTTTGTATAGAGGTACCCACAACTAATAGGGCACTTTAAACACAACTATATAGTAGCGCTATAGGGTGGGTTAAGGGACTTGGTTCCTTATCTCATTCATTCTTTGTTGTATATATATATATATATATATATATATATACACACACATACATATGTATTTATGTGTTTATATGTGTATATATGTCTGTAAATACATATTTACAAATATAAATACTTATGTACACACATATAAACATATATATATATATATATATATATATATATATATATATATATATATATAATATATATATATATATATATATATATACCTATTAGACATGTATATGTATCTCTATATTAAAGCTTTGCATGCCTTTTTTTTTCTAACACCTGAGACCTCATATCTTTGGGCCCTTATAAGTTTTTATATAATATTTATTTTGAATCAATTCTATCAGTCTGTGTTATTATAAGTGAAACAATACTTTTAAATGTATTTCTGACGTGTTTTGTGTAACTTTTTGTCAGATAACCGTTAACCAGAGTTCTGAAGTCGCCCTTTCCCTAAATGTGTTAAATTTAATTGCGCGTTTACTTTCAACTCTTAATATGCACGCTACTACTTTTCACTTGTGCACAACATTTAGCACGCCACTCGTAATCTAACCCATAATTAGGTCTAGCTAAAAGTACTTTTAAAAAAAAAGAGCAATCTATACCATAAATTGGGGCATGTGTGTTGCCAGGCTGATATTGCTCAATTTCACAAGTATACAAAACATTCACAACATATAATTTATAGTATTTATGATCCTTATGTACTCTACCTTAGAGTGAAGAGATAAATCATTATATATCCACTAATTTATGTCCATATATGGACTGCTCCTACGCACCCACAAATCCTGATTGGTTGCTTATTTTTGTTTTATCCCTTATGGGAGAATAAACATAGTCTCTTCACATTTAGTTTTATTCTGGAGTGCCATAAGTTTTTACATTATAAGTAAACCGTTTTTAAAAACAAAATTAAATGTAAATAGAGAACGCAAGAGCTGTGGCACTCTCATCATTAACTTTACTACCAATTTCAGGTTCTGATTCATTTTCCTAGAACTAATAAGTAACATATTTAACAATGTAATACATTTATAACTCACTAGCAGAGTGATCACCAAAAATGGAAACAGAGATTATTGTTTCAAATTTTATTCTGGTAATGACTTTACAATTTTTCAAAGAGAGAAGAAGATGTCAAAGAAGTGGGGACAAGGCCAGTCAGTGTGGCATGTCAACATTATGGGGCCGATTTATCAAGCTCAGTATGGAGCTTGATGCCCTTTGTTACTGGCAAGCCTTCTAAAGACCGCTGCTCCATAACTTGTCTGCCTGCTCTGAGGCCGAGGACAGAAATCAACCCGATCGATTACAATTGGGTTGATTGACACCCCCTGCTAGCGTCCGATTGGCCGTGTATCTGCAGGGGGCGGCATTGCACCAGCAGTTCACAAGAACATATGCTGATAAACGTATGCTGTCTGCATTTATTGATGTGCAGCGGACATGATACATTGTATCATGTCCGTTCGCATTATGATAAATATACCCCTAAGGTTACACTTAGGGTTAACCCAAATATAGTTTTTAGTGACCTAATGAATGCAAAACAATAATTGCAGTAACATACCTCTGGCAATGGATGAGTATCTTCAACTTCCACTGTCACAGCATTAGGCTGCTCAGAATTCTCTCCATCTTCACCATCTTTACTGTCTTCCACAGTTGCCTCTTTTTCTTTCTCTTTGGATTTTTTACTCTTCTTTTTTACCTTTAATTTACTGAAAGCGTTTCTCAGAGCTTGTAATGGTTTCTTGTCTTGCATTGCATTGTTGCTAAATATTTCCACTGATAAGGCCATAAGAATGCGTCCTCTGTAGAAGATTCCCTCACCAAGACCTTCATTGAGATCTCGATGGACATCTCTCAATGTGTAGTTTTGAGGAGACCCATATAGATTCACCCAAGCAGGACCAAAGGATGGGTTAAAACCAACTGCAATCAAAGGAATAAAATGGAATAAATTAACAGACCTTTCCAGATATCCACACAGTAGTCACACTTTGTATGCAGTGTCCAAGGGTAATCACTGGTTAATAAATATTATTTAGCGTCACAAATTAACATAAAATGAAATTTACCAGTAGATGACACTGATTGGAACCCTCAGTCTTGAATGCACTGTGAGTTACCCTACCAATTTTATTTTAGAAATCTCAGAAAAAAGGTTCAATAAACATAAAAAAATATTTTTTGAGAGTGGCTGTAAAAACTCTCTGCTTAAAATGTTATATGCTAGGCCCTGAGTAGTAAGATATTTCAGTGGACAAGTATTTAATTTTTTTGTTTATTATTTATCATGCATTTGACTCAAAACTTGTAATGAGTGGACTAGTAACTTGTTCCCTAGATAGATGGATTGATGGATGGGTGGATGGATAGATAGATAGATAGATAGATAGATAGATAGATAGATAGATGATAGATAGATAAAGGAAATCTTAAATCAGTAACAATATACTTTATTTAGCTCAGCCACTGAACCAATAATCCACTGATTATCTATCATGATTTAAGTATTAGTGCCTGATGAAATAAAGCTCTCCACTCTGGTCTCACCAGAACTGTGAGGTTTATCAAAGAATTTTAGAAAGTCACATTTTAGATTGGGATTTGTTTAGCTCGCTATGCAGGAAGGACATAGACATTACAAAGATTTTACATGACTTCTCTTCATGGCAGAGACTTTTTGGTCATCAGTCCCTTAGAGTTTGGAAAATCTTACTTTAGAAGCACAATGAGTTTAGCTTGGTTTGTATTCTTTTAAAATGTATTCTGCATTACCTGAGTTTTTACAGTAAGAGTGAATTTATCAATAACTATCACTTTCACACGCACAGGAGAGATAAAACAAAAGCTATTATGAAGTAGAGTTTTGTTCTCACCTTGTTTGCTGGGGTCAGATATTTGCTTTAAATCAATAAAATGTGTTGCTAGGGCAACATCCCCCATATGGGCATCATCTAGCACTTGAATTTTCATTTTACGGGCAAGAGGAGGGAACTGTTCAATAAAACTAATTTGTTCATTCCATTCGGGTGTTGTTGTATCACTTTCCACACCTGTTTCACCCTACATGACATAAGAAAAATAAAGAAATCACTAGGAAACAGACAAACTGTATAGAAGATATAGGCTTTATTAATACATGTATTTTATTATTATTATGGAAACTGTTAAACTAGTTGTATTTACTGTATTTACTGCTTCATTTGAAATTCAGGGCACTATTGTGGATATCACATAGTTGTGAACATCTGAAAATAATTTCCTGGAACTCTTTGCAGCAGAGCCATGACCATTTAAGGTTTGCATAGCTCCGCCCACTCCAATCCAACCCAAAACAAGCACATAAAATACTAATAGTATAATTTAGCCACACTGATTGCTTAAAGGGATTGGAAAGTTCATTGGTGTCTGCACACACGTCTTTTGTCATTGGTTCACCAGATGTATTCAGGTAGCTTCTGGTAGTACATTGCTGCTGTGGATATGACTTAAATTAAGTGTTTAATATCTGTACAGAGGTTAAACACATTGATGTGTGCAAGCAATAACATATATTTAACAAATAAGAACATTTTCTTTTTGCATTGTTATAGCATTTTAATACAGGTTAAATCCACAAGTTCCTCATCACTTCCTATGCCAGTCATGTGCTTGAGACTAAGGGAAGAATAACTTTACAGCAAATATCATAATAAGCAAGCAAGGGTTAAATTATTAACCATTCAGCATATGTATAGCAGGACATCACAATGCACCTAGTTTATATAGATGTTACACAGCCTGAAGTTAGACAGTGATATTACCTCACTATGTTTAACCTGCTAACTACTCCTCTGTTGGGGATGTTGGGATAGATAACAATTTATGTAGATATTTTAAGGATTTGTTTTTTGTGTTATAATTTTGCTAAAACACTGTTGAAAGTTTCACAAGTAGTTGGATTTTTGTTTAGGTAAAGATTCATTTGTCATCTTTGCTGCTGCAGTGATTGAGGGCAGTAGGTTATTAGACTCCGAAATACCCTAGTAAATCTGGATTTTTTTTGTATATTCTGTAAATTCCAGTCCATGAAGAGCCTGATGTCTTAGGGGTCGATTTATGAAGCAGCGGATGCTGCTTCCGACCCACTCCGCTTCAGTTCCGCCTGAAGCGGAAGTTAAGAAGCAGCGGTCCTAAGACCGCTGCTCCTTAACTCGTCCGCCACCTCTGAGGTGGCAGACAGCAATCAGCCCAATCGAATACGATCGGGTTGATTGACACCCTCTGAATCTGCAGGGGGCGTTATTGCACCAGCAGTTCACAAGAACTGCTGGTGCAATGATAAATGCAGACAGCGTAAGGTCATACCACTACTTTTTTATACGGCCAGCCACTATCTCAAATGTTACAGGAACTGCATGAATCAATATTATAGGTGTTTCTGGCCATGATGGCAAAATCTGTCTTCAAGGTTATGCATTGGAAGATTTTTGTACTCACCCAGTGTGTTTGTACAATAAGGTGAATTTCAAATGAAACACCACATTTTTGAAGATGGTGGTGATGAGCTTATAAACCGAGAGAGATTACTTTGCTAGTGCTTGATAAGGAGGCAAAACCATGTGATTATAGAAGGACTATGACAGTAAATTATATCAGCATCTCAATCTCTCACATACTTGTTGGCCGGCAAATGTAACCTGGACATAGGGATCTATAAATACTTTCTTCTCTCCCATTATCTTGGAGAAGCTTCCCATAATTCCGGAACTCATACTGGGCAATCCCTCTGCCTTGTATATTTTCACGCAAAATTTTGACCATGGCCTTTCTGCTGGAATTCGTTTTGGAAGCAGTAAATTTCTAAAATAAAACACAGAAAATAATAATAATTAAAAAAAATACAATCTTTCTTGATTTTTCAAATATTGAGTGATATACAGTAGCACCAACACAGTATGGATTGAAAGGCGTCTGTCACACAAAATAAATGGTACCTAGATAATAGTACAAAAAACAACAGTATTCTCTTACAATAATATATATAAATTAATACAAGGTCAGATAGAACTAATTCCGTTGCCCCGTCACTATCAATGATAAAACCATTTATCTTTGCAGATAGGGAAAGAAAGAAGAGAGAAGAGAGGGGAACCTTGCAAACTTTAATGAACTAGGGTAACCAAAAAGCATGGACTCCCTCTATGAAATGGCTAGTTTGGGACTCCTTATTTGTAGCCTGTTTCTCTGTTCCACTAGAGGTCTTTGTATTCTGTGGACAATTTTGGAGACCTGTTACCTGCATTGGAAAGCTCTCTGGCTCCACCTGCTTGCCAGCAGCAGGTAGTTCTGCAATTAGCTCTCCTATAAAATGCTGCTTCACAGACCACTCCCTGTCCTGACATAGTGGTTCATCTTGTTCCTGTTAGTGTCTCTGACTTTGCCTGAATTTCCTGTTTGGTTCCTGAATCCAGCTTTCCCTTTTGGAACCTCCCTTGGATTTGATCTAATATTGGACTGCTTTTCTGTTTACCGAACTTGGTCTTGTAACCTGACTATTCTATTGGATTATCCCTGGATTTGGTGAGTTTTCTAGCTGCTCTCAGGTATCTAACCCTCGGCTTGTCTCCTGGCCATTCACTCACTATCAGCCTGTCTCTGTTTCCAGACTTTCCTGTGGTATCATTCTGCTTCTCTAGCACCCTGTTCCTGTATCCTAGTCCTGCAGTTTCAGTGCCTAGCCGTGCAGAGGGGGATTGCCAAGTTCCTGTATCCAGCACATGTACCCAAGTGCTTCAGAGAGTGTCTGCCAAGTACCAGTCACCTGCTTCTGCATTCAATTTCCACAGAGGAATGCAATGTGCCAGTCTCCAGCTACAGTGCCCAAGCTCTGCAGAGGGTCTATGTCAAGTTCCAGTATCCAGCACCTGTGCAAAGCTCTGAAGAGGGTATCAAGTGGGCATTCCTGTCTCTGTCTCAAGTGGGCAACTCCAGTCTCAAACTTAGAGTGGGCATTCCTGTATTAGCCCTCAAGTGGGCATTTCTGTCTCAGTTTCAAGTGGGCAACTCCTGTCTCTGTCTTAGAGTGGGCAACTCCTGTCTCTGCCTCCAGTGGGCATTCCTGTCTCTGCCTCCAGTGGGCATTCCTGTCTCAGTCTCCAGTGGGCATTCTTGTCTCAGCCTCAAGTGGCCATTCCTGTTGTTGGTCTCAAGTGAGTATTCTTGTCTTCAGCCTAAATTGGCACTTTGTTCCTGGCCTTAAAGTGGGCATTACTTCAGACTCCGTTCTAGTGTGGGTGCACCTGCTAGTCTATCCTGTTTCCAGTCTCCAGTTCCAGGACAATAAACATAAACAATATATAATAAACTTGCTTGCTTGTCTGTTACTTAACCATGCCTTAAAGGGGTAATTCAATAACGAAGTACAAACCACTGGCCCCTTTCGGTATTCAAGACAGTCCCTACGCCTGCCAACACTTTGCATATGCTCCTTACCCCCAGAACCCGCTGCACAGAACTTGACAGGTAAATAAGTAAATATAAAAAACCTTTCCAGTGTGGAGCAGCTTGGTTTTTTTTTCCCAGTTCCTAGCAATAGAACGTTTTGTGGCTATTAGAATATAAATTAATAAACAACTCAGTACTGGGCCCTGTTCTTTTTAATATTTTTATAAATGACTTGGAGCAAGGATTAAATAGCGACATCTCTATTTTTGCAGATGATACTAAGTTAAGTAAGGTCATTAGGTCAGAGCAGGATGAACTCTCTTTGCAAAGGGATTTGCTAAAATTAGAACTATGGGCAAGTGAATGGAAAATGAGATTTAATACAGAAAAATGTAAGGTTCTACATTTTGGAAGTAAAAATAAGCAGGCTATGTATTTTTTAAATGGGACAAGACTTAGCCAAACACAGGAGGAAAGGGATTTGGGAGTAGTAATAGATAACAAGCTAAAGATGAGTGCACAATGCAGGGCAGCGGCTTCCAAGGCTAATAAGATACTAGCATGTATTAAAAGAGGCATTGATTCAAGGGAGGAAAGCATAATTCTGTCATTATATAAAGCCCTGGTAAGACCTCACCTTGAGTTTGGAGTGCAGTTCTGGGGACCGATTGCTAAAAAAGATATTGCAGAACTAGAAAAAGTTCAAAGAAGGGCCACAAAGCTAATAAGGGGATTGGAGAAATTAACCTATGAGGAGAGGCTAGCCAAACTGGGTCTGTTCTCTTTAGAAAAAAGGCGCTTGAGAGGTGACATGATTACTTTATATAAATATATTCAAGGCCCATATACAGAGATGGCAGAAGCTCTTTTTATTCCAAGAAAATTGGTTCTGACAAGAGGTCATAATTTAAGGTATGAGGAAAGGAGATTTAATCTCCTGCAACGGAAACGTTTTTTCACTGTAAGAGCAATAAAATTGTGGAACTCATTACCAAAGGAGGTAGTGAATGCCAATACCATAGATACATTTAAAAATAGTCTGGATAAATTTCTGTATATAAACAAAATTCATGGATATGATTGCTAGTATTAAATGGGTCACATTTTAATGGGGTTATTAAGCTTAACTGGAGCTTTTTGTAAGTATTTTAGATTTGTATAGGTTGAACTCGATGGACTTCAGTCTTTTTTCAACCTTATCTACTATGTTACTATGTTACTATGTTACTTTTGGGTTTGGGAATCTTTTCAAGTCCCAGGTGGAGAAGAGCTACTTCAGGATGAAGGTTCTATGGTAAATAAGATGTTGTACCACAGAATACATCCACCATATATGATAGGCGCCGCAATACCCAACTGTCCAAACCCCCTTCAACAGACCGGGAAGCAGGCCAGTAACATGTTATGTAACTTCAAAGGTACAAGGTGCCATCTAGTTAATAGTTTGTTATAGACAAATGTACTGCAGGTTTAATAATCCTGATGACTTCACTCAATTCCCATGCTCTAATATAACATGTTTTAATGAGGTGTGAACAGTTTCATAGGAATTTATAGTGTGCTGAGAAGGGGAACCATCTGTGTGCCTGAGATCCATCTAATCCACCAGTGCATTAAAGATCTGAGAGTCAGGAAAAACTTCCCAATCTTTCAGTAGAGACATAGGCCTCTATTTATCAAGCTGTCAACTGCAAATACTCTGGAATACCGCAGCATATTTGTGGCGAGCCTGATTCGCCGTAGTTATCAAGCCCTACAGACCGGCAAAAGTAGAATATAGTGACGTAACATACGATCCGGCGGACTCAGTCCAACACAGATCGATAGTTACGTCACTACAGATGTTCCGAACGCAAGTTCGGCACAATCTGACTACTTTTGGTAGTTATCAAATATCTACCAGGTACACTCGCCACTATTCCGGCCCATCGTACCTGGTTTTCAATCCGCCGCCCTGGAGGCGGGGGATGCCATAGGAATCAATGGGAGTCTGGCAGCAGCTCATATTCGATGCTGCCAGATATCCCATTGATTCCTATGGGAACGTCTACACCTAACACCCTAACATGTACCCCGAGTCTAAACACCCCTAATCTGCCCCCCCTACACCGCCGCCACCTACATTATACATATTAACCCATAAACCGCCGCTCCCGGAGCCCACCGCAACTCTAATAAATGTATTAACCCCTAAACCGCCGCTCACGGAGTCCACCGCCACCTACATTATACCTATTAACCCCTAATCTGCCGCCCCCTATATCGCCGCCACCTACATAAAGTTATTAACCCCTATCCTGCCGCTCCCGGGCCCCGCCACAACTAAATAAATTGTTTAACCCCTAAACTGCCGCTCCCGGAGCCCACCGCCACCTACATTATATTTATTAACCCCTAATCTGCCCCCCCTACACCGCCGCCACTATATTACATTTTTAACCCCTAAATCTAAGTCTAACCCTAACCCTACCACCCCCTAACTTAACTATAATTTTAAAAAATCTAAAAAAAAATCCTATAATTAACAAAATTATTCCTATTCAAAACTAAATACTTACCTGTAAAATAAACCATAAGCTAGCTACAATATAACTAATAGTTTCCTTGTAGCTAGCTTAGGGTTTATTTTCATTTTACAGGCAACTTTATATTTATTTTAACTACCTAGAATAGTTATTAAAAAGTTATTAAGTATTTACTAAGGCCTAGATTTGGAGTTTGGCGGTAGCCGTGAAAACCAGCGTTAGAGGCTCCTAACGCTGGTTTTAGGCTACCTCCGGTATTTGGAGTCACTCAAAAAAGGGTCTAACGCTCACTTTTCAGCCGCGACTTTTCCATACCGCAGATCCCCTTACGTCAATTGCGTATCCTATCTTTTCAATAGGATCTTTCTAACTCCAATATTTAGAGTCGTGTCTGAAGTGAGCGTTAGAATTCTAACGACAAAACTCCAGCCGCAGAAAAAAGTCAGTAGTTAAGAGCTTTCTGGGCTAACGCCGGTTCATAAAGCTCTTAACTACTGTACTCTAAAGTACACTAACACCCATAAACTACCTATGTACCCCTAAACCGAGGCCCCCCCCACATCGCCCGCCACTCGATTACATTTTTTTAACCCCTAATCTGCCGACCGCCACCTACGTTATACTTATGTACCCCTAATCTGCTGCCCCTAACACCGCCGACCCCTATATTATATTTATTAACCCCTAATCTGCCCCCCTCAACGTCGCCTCCACCTGCCTACACTTATTAACCCCTAATCTGCCGAGCGGACCTGAGCGCTACTATAATAAAGTTATTAACCCCTAATCCGCCTCACTAACCCTATAATAAATAGTATTAACCCCTAATCTGCCCTCCCTAACATCGCCGACACCTAACTTCAATTATTAACCCCTAATCTGCCGACTGGAGCTCACCGCTATTCTAATAAATGTATTAACCCCTAAAGCTAAGTCTAACCCTAACACTAACACCCCCCTAAATTAAATATAATTTTAATCTAACGAAATTAATTAACTCTTCTTAAATAAATTATTCCTATTTAAAGCTAAATACTTACCTGTAAAATAAATCCTAATATAGCTACAATATAAATTATAATTATATCTTAGCTATTTTAGGATTTATATTTATTTTACAGGTAACTTTGTATTTATTTTAACCAGGTACAATAGCTATTAAATAGTTAAGAACTATTTAATAGCTAAAATAGTTAAAATAATTACAAAATTACCTGTAAAATAAATCCTAACCTAAGTTACAATTAAACCTAACACTAGACTATCAATAAATTAATTAAATAAAATACCTACAATTACCTACAATTAAACCTAACACTACACTATCAATACATTAATTAAATACAATATCTACAAATAAATACAATGAAATAAACTAAAGTACAAAAAATAAAAAAAGAACTAAGTTACAAAAAATAAAAAAATATTTACAAACATTAGAAATATATTACAACAATTTTAAAACTAATTACACCTACTCTAAGCCCCCTAATAAAATAACAAAGCCCCCCAAAATAAAAAAATGCCCTACCCCTATTCTAAATTACTAAAGTTCAAAGCTCTTTTACCTTACCAGCCCTGAACAGGGCCCTTTGTGGGGCATGCCCCAAGAAGTTCAGCTCTTTTGCCTGTAAAAAAAAACATACAATACCCCCCCCCAACATTACAACCCACCACCCACATACCCCTAATCTAACCCAAACCCCCCTTAAATAAACCTAACAGTAAGCCCCTGAAGATCTTCCTACTTATCTTCACCTAACCAGGTATCACCGATCCGTCCTGGCTCCAAAATCTTCATCCAAGCCCAAGCGGGGCTAGACATCCATCATCCGCCGGCTGAAGAAGTCCAGAAGAGGGTCCAAAGTCTTCATCCTATCTGGGAAGAAGAGTAGATCCGGACCGGCAACCATCTTCTTCAAAGCGGCATCTTCTATCTTCATCCGATGAGGACCGGCTCCATCTTGAAGACCTCCATCGCAGATCCATCCTTCTTCTCCGACGACTAGACGACGAATGACGGTTCCTTTAAATGACGTCATCCAGGGATGGCGTCCCTCGAATTCCCGATTGGCTGATAGGATTCTATCAGCCAATCGGAATTAAAGTAGGAATATTCTGATTGGCTGATGGAATCAGCCAATCAGAATCAAGTTCAATCCGATTGGCTGATCCAATCAGCCAATCAGATTGAGCTCGCATTCTATTGGCTGATCGGAACAGCCAATAGAATGCAAGCTCAATCTGATTGGCTGATTGAATCAGCCAATTGGATTGAACTTGATTCTGATTGGCTGATTCCATCAGCCAATCAGAATATTCCTACCTTAATTCCGACTGGCTGATAGAATATTATCAGCCAATCGGAATTCGAGGGACGCCATCTTGGATGGCGTCATTTAAAGGAACCGTCATTCGTCGTTCAGTCGTCGGCCAGGATGGATGTTCTGCGTCGGAGGTCTTCAGGATGCTGCCGCTCCGCTCCGGATGGATGACGATAGAAGATCCCGCTTGGATGAAGACTTCAATCGGATGGAAGACCTCTTCTGCCCCGCTTGGATGAAGACTTCAATCGGATGGAAGACCTCTTCTTGCTCCGCTTGGATGAAGAATTTGGCTCGGCTGGGTGAAGACTACTCAAGGTAGGGAGATCTTCAGGGGCTTAGTGTTAGGTTTATTTAAGGGGGGTTTGGGTTAGATTAGGGGTATGTGGGTGATGGGTTGCAATGTTGGGGGGGTATTGTATGTTTTTTTTTACAGGCAAAAGAGCTGAACTTCTTGGGGCATGCCCCGCAAAGGTACCTGGTTAAAATAAATACAAAGTTACCTGTAAAATAAATATAAATCCTAAAATAGCTATAATATCATTATAATTTATATTGTAGCTATATTAGGATTTATTTTACAGGTAAGTATTTAGCTTTAAATAGGAATAATTTATTTAAGAAGAGTTAATTAATTTCGTTAGATTTAAATTATATTTAACTTAGGGGGGTGTTAGGGTTAGGGTTAGACTTAGCTTTAGGGGTTAATACATTTATTAGAATAGCGGTGAGCTCCAGTCGGCAGATTAGGGGTTAATGTTTGAAGTTAGGTGTTGGCGATGTTAGGGAGGGCAGATTAGGGGTTAATACTATTTATTATAGGTTAGTGAGGCGGATTAGGGGTTAATAACTTTATTATAATAGCGGTGCGGTACGGTCGGCAGATTAGGGGTTAATAAGTGTAGGCAGGTGGAGGCGACGTTGTGGGGGGCAGATTAGGGGTTAATAAATATAATATAGGGGTCGGCGGTGTTAGGGGCAGCAGATTAGGGGTACATAGGGATAATGTAAGTAGCGGCAGTTTACGGAGCGGCAGATTAGGGGTTAAAAATAATATACAGGGGTCAGCGATAGCGGGGGGTGGCAGAATAGGGGTTAATAAGTGTAAGGGTTAGTGGTGTTTAGACTCGGGGTACATGTTAGAGTGTTAGGTGCAGACGTAGGAAGTGTTTCCCCATAGCAAACAATGGGGCTGCGTTAGGATCTGAACGCGGCTTTTTGCAGGTGTTAGGTTTTTTTTCAGCTCAAACAGCCCCATTGTTTCCTATGGGGGAATCGTGCACGAGCACGTTTTTGAGGCTGGCCGCGTCCGTAAGCAACTCTGGTATCGAGAGTTGCATTTGCGTTAAATATGCTCTACGCTCCTTTTTTGGAGCCTAACGCTGACATTATATGGACTCTCAATACCAGAGTTATTTTAAAGGTGCGACCAGAAAAAAGCCAGCGTTAGCTACGCGGGTCCTTACCGACAAAACTCTAAATCTAGCCGTAAGTACCTAGTTAAAATTAATACAAATATACAGTACCTGTAAAATAAAACCTAACCTAAGTTACAATTACACCTAACACTACACTATATTTAAATAAATTAAATAAAATTAACTACAATTAATTAAAATAAAATTAACTAAAGTACAAAAAAACCCCACTAAATTACATAAAATAAAAAAATTATTACAAGAATTTTAAACTAATTACACCTAATCTAATCCCCCTAATAAAATAAAAAAAGCCCCCCATAATAATAAAAATCCCTACCCTATACTAAATTACAAATAGCCCTTAAAAGGGCTTTTTGCGGTGGCATTGCCCCAAAGTAATCAGCTCTATTACCTGTAAAAAAAAAGACAATACCCCCCTACATTAAAACCCACCACCCACACACCCATCCCTACTCTATAAACCACCCAATCCCCCTTTAATAAAACCTAACACGACCCCCATGAAGATCACCCTACTTGAGACGTCTTCACCCAACCGGGCCTAAGTCCTCAACGAAGCCGGGCGAAGTCTTCATCCAACCCGGGCAGAAGAGGTCCTCCAGGCGGGCAGAAGTCTTCCTCCAGGCGGCATCTTCTATCTTCATCCATCCGACGAGGAGCGGCTCCATCTTGACCGACGACTACCCGACGAATGACTGGTCCTTAAATGACGTCATCCAAGATGGCGTCCTTGAATTCCAATTGGCTGATAGAATTCTATCAGCCAATCGAAATTAAGGTAGGAAAAAATCCAATCAGCCAATAGGATTGAGCTTGCATTCTATTGGCTGTTCCAATCAGCCAATAGAATGCAAAGCTCAATCCTATTGGCTGATTGCATCAGCCAATAGGATTTTTCCTACCTTAATTCCGATTGGCTGATAGAATTCTATCAGCCATCGGAATTCAAGGGACGCCATCTTGGATGACGTCATTTAAAGGAATATTCATTCGTCGGGTAGTCGTCGGTCTGGATGGATGCTCTGCGTTGGATGTCTTCAAGATGGAGCCGCTCCTCGTCAGATGGAATGAAGATAGAAGATGCCGCCTGGATGAAGACTTCTGCCCATCTGGAGGACCTCTTCTGCCCGGTTGGATGAAGACTTCGCCCGGGCTTCGTTGAGGACTTAGGCCCCGGTTGGGTGAAGACGTCTCAAGGTAGGGTGATCTTCAGGGGGGTAGTGGTAGGTTTTATTAAGGGGGGATTGGGTGGGTTTTAGAGTAGGGTTGGGTGTGTGGGTGGTGGGTTGTAATTTTGGGGGGTATTGTCTTTTTTTTTTACAGGTAAAAGAGCTGATTACTTTGGGGCAATGCCCCGCAAAAAAGCCCTTTTAAGGGCTATTTGTAATTTAGTGTAGGGTAGGGATTTTTATTATTTTGGGGGGCTTTTTTATTTTATTATGGGGATTAGATTAGGTGCAATTAGTTTAAAAAGCTTGTAATTATTTTTTATTTTCTGTAATTTAGTGTATTTTTTTGTACATAGTTAATTTTAATTAATTGTAGTTAATTGTAGTTAATTTATTTTAATTTATTTAATTATAGTGTAGTGTTAGGTGTCATTGTAACAGGTTAGGTTTTATTTTACAGGTACTTTTGTATTTATTTTAGCTAGGTAGTTATTAAATAGTTAATAACTATTTACTAACTATTGTACCTAGTTAAAATAAATACAAACTTGCCTGTAAAATAAAAATAAACCCTAAAATAGCTACAATGTAACTATTAGTTATATTGTAGCTATCTTAGGGTGTATTTTACAGGTAAGTATTTAGTTTTAAATAGAAATTATTTATTTAGAGTATTTTAAATTATATTTTTATAATTAGTGGGGGGGGTTAGGGTTAGACTTAAATTTAGGGGTTAATAAATTTAATATAGTGGTGGCGATGTTGGGGGCGGGAGATTAGGGGTTAATAAATTTAATGTAGGTGGTGGCGGCGGTGGTAGGGGGTCAGATTAGGGGTTAATAAATTTAATGTAGGTGACGGCGGTGTAGGGGGTCAGATTAGGGGTTAATAAATTTAATGTAGGTGGCGGCGGTGGAGGGGGGTCAGATTAGGGGTTAATAAATTTAATGTAGGTGGCGGCGGGGTCCGTGAGCGGCGGTTTAGGGGTTAAACATTTTATTTAGTTGCAGTGGGCTCCGTGAGCGGCGGTTTAGGGGTTAATAACTTTATTTAGGTGCAGTGGGCTCTGGGACAGCGGTTATAGTGGTATAAACAGTATAGTATAATGTGGGTGCTTAGTGACAGGGTAGCAAGAAAGCTGCGAATAAGCGATGAGCAGCGAGATCGATGACTGGTTAGTTAACAACAGTCCGCTGCTCATCGCACCATACTTAGTGCGTGGCTTTTTGACAGCTTTCTTCATAATTTTGGCGAGCGTATTCAGGTCCGCGGAAGCGATGTTAGGCGATCTTTTCGAGCGTATTGGTGCCGTTGAATGCTAGAAAGTCGACGGCATGATAAATAGAGGCCATAAGATGGTATCAATCTTTTTTTTCTTTCTTTTTTCCTTTCTTGTAACTCTCTTATGGTACGTGAATAGAGTCCCTGTCAATCTGCAAAGCATTCACTGCACTCTGGTGTTTTTTTTCCTCTCTTGTAACTCTCTTATGGTACGTGAATAGAGTCCCTGTTAATCTGCAAAGCATTCACTGCACTCTGGTGTTTTTTTCCTCTCTTGTAACTCTCTTATGGTACATGAACAGAGTCCCTGTCAATCTGCAAAGCATTCACTGCACTCTGGTGTTTTTTTCCTCTCTTGTAACTCTCTTATGGTACGTGAATAGAGTCCCTGTCGATCTGCAAGCATTCACTGCACTCTGGTGTTTTTTTCCTCTCTTGTAACTCTCTTATGGTACATGAATAGAGTCCCTGTCGATCTGCAAAGCATTCACTGCACTCTGGTGTTTTTTCCTCTCTTGTAACTCTCTTATGGTATTTGAATAGAGTCCCTGTCAATCTGCAAAGCATTCACTGCACTCTGGTGTTTTTTCCTCTCTTGTAACTCTCTTATGGTATTTGAATAGAGTCCCTGTCAATCTGCAAAGCATTCACTGCACTCTGGTGTTTTTTTCCTCTCTTGTAACTCTCTTATGGTACATGAATAGAGTCCCCTGTCGATCTGCAAAGCATTCACTGCACTCTGGTGTTTTTTCCTCTCTTGTAACTCTCTTATGGTATTTGAATAGAGTCCCTGTCAATCTGCAAAGCATTCACTGCACTCTGGTGTTTTTTCCTCTCTTGTAACTCTCTTATGGTATTTGAATAGAGTCCCTGTCGATCTGCAAAGCATTCACTGCACTCTGGTGTTTTTTCTTCTCTTGTAACTCTCTTATGGTATTTGAATAGAGTCCCTGTCAATCTGCAAAGCATTCACTGCACTCTGGTGTTTTTTTCCTCTCTTGTAACTCTCTTATGGTATTTGAATAGAGTCCCTGTCAATCTGCAAAGCATTCACCTGCACTCTGGTGTTTTTTCCTCTCCTGTAACTCTCTTCTGGTACGTGTATATTTATATAGAGCAAATGATTTTAGGTTGTTAATTTAGTCCTACAATTGTTGTACTGTTATCCAATGTCTTACTTCTAATGTTTTGTTAATTGCCATGTGATGTTCAATCCTTATCAATACTTGCTATTATTCTAAAATGTATAGCTGTCTTATGCCATAGTTTTAACCTCCTCCAAATATTTTTGTCTGTTTACTTAACATCTCACCCTGACCAGACCAGAATCTAACTTTCAAATTGTCTTTGATTAGCAATCAACTAAATTTAGTGGATTCAGCTGACTGACCTGCCTCCATATATTTCACACAAGTTTGGGAGGTGCATTGCATAGGGGTGCATTGCCTGGGCAGTGTACATTTTATAAGTGAGGCATTAACAATAGAATTATACAAGAATTGAACAAGGATTGGGCAAGGAGCAAGACACAAGGCAAGTACTTTTGTAATATTATGTTGTTGTTTTTTAAATTTGTTTTTATTATTGAGGATACAACAAAATAACACACAATCCACAAATACATCCATTTGTCTTGACATTGGTAGGCAGATTTACAAGGCACAGTAACACAGTGAGTATGAGCAAATATAACATATATCTTTCACATGTCAAAGGTGAGGCAGTCTTACCGGATAGATGCATTATGGATCTGTTGATTATAACTTATAACATGCCACTTTAAACCTGTTAGCTTGCACGTATCCCTCAATATTTTATATTATTTTCAACGAACAACCATTCTAACTCTAAACACTAACCTAACAAATTCTAACTACCCTAAAGATGGAATGCCTATGCCCTAACTACCTCCCCTTGGATCTAAGGTATAGAGGGTGCACAAAAGCGTGTACAATGTGTCTATGTGTGCGGGGGTGAGGAGCGGGGAAACAGAGAGAGAGTAATATTATGTTTTATGTACCTCATTGTTCCTTATGCAACTGCTACTGTAATATTGTGTCTTATGTGTTTAATTGGTTCCCACTTTTGTAAAAATGCTCAATATATTCACATTCCTTTTTGCTGCCCTCTTGTCTCTATAATAAAATACATTATTCAATTACTCCCTCTCCACCTGCATTGTTTATTAGCCCATCTCTCTTAAACTCACCTTACTTTTGAAACTTTACCTATTCTAAACACTCTTTCTCCCCCTGCACCTCATCTCAAAAACAATCTCATTACTGCAAATCTGTATCTCTCTCATGTCATCTTGCTTTTACTAACTGCTGGTGACATCTCCCCTAATCCTGGTCTCCAGTCAACTGCCTAGCCGTTCACATCATGTGGTAACGTCCCATAGACTCAGAAAACAAAACTCTGCCAACCTTACTCACATTCCTCTTGCATCAAAAGCCACTACCCCTTTCACTTGTGCACTCTGGAACTCTAGCTCTGTTTGCAACAAGCTCAATTTTATACTTGACCTCTTTATTTCTTGCTCCCTCAACCTTCTTGCCCTAACAGAAACCTGGCTCTCCCCTAGACACAGCAGCCACTGCTGCTCTGTCACATGGGGGTCTCCGCTTCAGCCACACTCCTAGGTCTGGAAATAGACAAGGAGGTGGTGTTGGTATTTTACTTTCCTCTCGTTGCACCTTTCAAGAAATACATCCCATCTCTTCCCTCACATTTTTCTCATTTGAAACCCACATGATTCGCTTATTCTCTCCTCTCTCTATACGTGTTGCAGTCATATACCGACCCCCTGGCTCCTCAACTCAATTTCTAGATCACTTGGCTGCCTGGCTACCTTATTTCCTTTCTTCAGACACCCCTGTCCTCATTCTTGGAGACTTCAACATCCCTCTTGACAATCCCACTGCCTCTTCTGCAAAACAACTTCTGCAACTCACTTCCTCTTTCGGTTTGTCACAATGGACTGATTCTCCCACTCACACAGACGGTCACTCCCTTGACCTGATCTTTAGCTTTCAATGCACTCTCTCAAACTTCACAAACTCCCCTTTTCCTCTTTCTGACCACCATCTCCTTGCTTACAACATATCATCCCTCCCTACAACTCTCCCTCCTTCTACTCCTCACACCAAACTCACAGAAGCATTATGTCATTAGATCAGCAACAGCTTGCTAATTCCCTCGAACCTCTCCTCTCATCCTTCTCCTCCTTTTCCTGCCCTGACTAATCTATCTGCCACTATAATTCCACCCTTACATCCGCCCTTGACAATCTGGCCCCTCTTACCATAGCTCGGAAATCACACACTCATCCTCAGCCTTGGCATACTCCTCTTACACAGTACCTACGCAGATGTTCCTGTACTGCTGAGCGCCGGCACTGGAGAAAATCTCGGAGTTCAGCTGATCTTGAACTTCTATTATTCTGCCCTTAATCTCCTTAAGCAACACTACTTCTCTACTCTTATCTCTAATCTTTCTTCAAACCCAAAACGTCTGTTCTCCACTTTCAATACTCTTCTCCGCCCTCCCACCACATCCTAATACAACTTCTCTGTCAGCTCAAGACTTTGCCAGCCACTTCATTTACAATTCGACTCCATCAGAAACTAAATCAGCTCTCAACATAATTCCATTCTCTCACCCCTCAAATGCTCTCATCAACCACAACCCACATAATCTTAAACTTTAGCTCATTCTCCGCTGTTACTGAGGAAGAAGTTTCAGCACTTATACTGCGCTCTCACCTCACTACCTGTCCCCAATAACCCTATTCGCTCACAGCTACTCCTCTCCCTCTCTGCTACCATTATCCCTATATTCACACACATTTTCAACCTCTCCCTCAGCACCGGTATATTTCCCTCATCTCTGAAACATGCACTAGTCACACCTTTCCTCAAAAATCCTTCCCTTGATCCTACCTCCCCATCCAACTACCACCCTATTTCCCTCCTCCCTCTTGCCTCAAAGCTTCTTGAAAAACTAGTATATGCACACTTATCCCATTTCCTTACATCAAACTCCCTCCTTGACCCACTGCAATCTGGATTTCATCCCCATCACTCCACAGAGACAGCAATTGTTAAGGTTACCAACAACCCTACAGCAAAACCAAAAGGCCACTTTTCTCTGCTTATCCTCCTTGATCTGTCCACAGCCTTTGACACTGTTGACCACCCTCTTTTGCTCCAAACCCTCCAATCTTTTGGCATCTGTGACACAGCCCTCTCGTGGCTCTCTTCCTACCTGTCAAACCGTACCTTTAGTGTAGCCTTCTCTGGAACCTCCTCTGCCCCGTCACCACTTTCTGTCGGAGTACCACAAGGCTCTGTCCTCGGTTCCCTTCTCTTCTCAATCTACACGTCATCATTAGGTTCCCTAATAAAGTCCCACGGTTTCCAATATCATTTGTATCCCGACAATACCCAAATCTAATTCTCTGCACCAGACCTATCTCCTTCCTTGCTAACCCGTGTCACTAACTGTCTCTCATATCTCTTCATGGATGTCCTCTCACTACCTCAAGCTAAATCTCTCCAAAACTGAGCTCCTTATTTTCCCCCCTTCTTCCAAAATCTCCATCCCCAATCTCTCTATAACTGTTGACAACTCCATCATTACCCGAGCCCGATGTCTCGGGGTCACATTTGACTCAGATCTTTCTTTCACTCCTCACATTCAGTCCTTGGCTAAAGCCAGCCACTTCCACCTTAAAACATCTCTAAAATTAGACACTTACACAAGACACAACTAAGATTTTATTCCACTCTCTCATCCTTTCCCGCCTCAATTACTGCAATTCTGTCCTCTCTGGTCTCCCCACCTGCTGCCTAGCTCCTTTACAATCCATAATGAATGCCTCTGCCAGGCTCATCTTCCTTACACGTCACTCTTCATCTGCTGCACCTCTCTGCCAATCCCTTCACTGGCTTCCACTTGCCTCTAGGATCAAACACAAAATTCTCACTCTGACATACAAAGCCCTCAACTGCACTGCTCCCCCCTATATCTCAGACCTTGTCTCCAGATACTCTCCCTCCCGTCCTCTTCGCTCTGCTCATGACCTCCTACTCTCTCCTCCTCTCTTGTTACCTCATCACACTCCCGTTTACAGGACTTCTCCAAACTGACTCCCATCTTGTGGAACTCTCTGCCTCGCTCCAGAAGACTCTTACCTAGTTTTGAAAGCTTCAAGCGCTCCCTAAAGACTCTACTGTTCAGGGATGCATACAACCTATGCTAACCTTTCTTTATACCAGTTCCTCTCCTCCACCTCTATCTTCTAAACCCCCTTAGCATGTAAGCCTAAGAGTCCAGCTGTTTGTAGATCACCTTCTTAAGAGCTGACTACAACAGTGCAACTCTTGGCAGGGCCCCTACCCATTTGATCCATATAATTGTTTTGTTGTACTCCGCATTTGTTTATAGCGCTGCGGAATCTGTTGGCACTCTACAAATAACCAATAATAATAATAATCAATCAAAATAAAGTCTACTGGGAAGTGAAGTGATCTAAATAATCCCTTCATGCGATAGTAGAGAAGTCTCCCTATAAAAATACCCGATGGAAGTGATAGGAGCATCACTCCAGAACTTAAGATGTGTTTCATATAAGCCATAGAGTAAACCTTGAATGGGATGAATAGGCGACGGGTGAGTGACCACTAGAGGTTGATGGCAAAGTTTAAAAAATATTGAGTAATTTTTATTGAGTATCTTTTAACAGAACAAAAAAATGCATACAATCAGAACTGAATGCAATGTTAATTCTACAGTAGTTTCAGTTGGCATAGTTTAAAAATCTCAAATGCCAAGTTATTTCATTGTACATAAAGAGATCTGTTTTAAAATTAGAGTTTAAATTATTGCGAAAACTACTACTAAGTTATAAGATTTTTTAAAACATATCTCCAACCAAGGATAACCATTCTGTTTTTAGTAGCTAGAGAATTAACTTTTGTATTCAGAAAAATGGAGTAGCTATTGTTTACCCAGATTTACAATTTTTTGTTCACCGAAATGATCTCGATTAAGTTGCAAAAGTTAATCTATAAATCAATAAAAATGCCAAGTTATTTCATTGTACATAAAGAGATCTGTTTTAAAATTTGAGTTTAAATTATTGTGAAAACTACTACTAAGTTATAAGCTTTTTAAAACATATCTCCAACCAAGGATAACCATTCTGTTTTTAGTAGCTAGAGAATTAACTTTTGTATTCAGAAAAATGGAGTAGCTATTGTTTACCCAGATTTACAATTTTTTGTTCACCGAAATGATCTCGATTAAGTTGCAAAAGTTCATCTATAAATCAATAAATATCCGTCCATGGTTACTTTCAACCATATAATAAACTGTATTTTACACTTGTTTTTTACACCTTAAAAACAACCAAGTCTGATTGGCAATAATCAAAAAGATTGCACTATTAAATAATAAGTAAGGTCTAATTTGGTGCTGAGTATAACATTATACATTTGGTTAAAGATCTATATAAAGAAAAACGAATGAAGTACCTTTGGTATAATTGCTATTCCAACTGAAAAGTGTACAGATTTTATGTATAAAATTCCCTGTCTATAATTTTGGCAAAATATATATTCAGAAGGAAATCTATCCATTTATTAGATAACCGTGAAGGTGTGATGTGATTCTGAGTGACCATAAAACTTTTATAGCAATATATAAGATTAGACTGTAAGAGAACTGGGTCATCTAATCCTTCTGTGCCAGTCTGCCTGCTTTGTATTGTGTTTTATGTTTATTTATTGTACCCCCTGTATATGGCTGCAGAATCTGTTGGCACATTGCTAACAAAGATGATAATTTATTAGATAATTATAGCTAATTCCATCTATGGTCGGAATATCAAATTACCTACTTTTCTATATCTTCATTCTGCCCGCTGGTGGTAGAAGGAGGAGCTGTCATAGGGTCTCCCCTTGAAAGCACTGATAAATTGCACTTCACAAAGCCTTTTATTCCAGCTCTGGTATCCTTGGGGTCAGTTATAACTGCCCATTTCTGAAGAAATCTGTGGTCTGCCAAAACAAAAACATAAAACAGGTTTATTATGCACAGTAACAAAGAGAAGAGAACATTTAAATCTAGGGCTGTCCTACTTGATTAGAGAAGTTTATGTTTTACTGATCACCTCATGACTATTTAAATACTGAAACACTTACTGAAATGTGATGCATCCTATGTGATCTGGAGTTGCCCACACAAAAATTTGTGAGCAGATCACTCACATTAGCAGCTGCAGGTAAATCTGGGTGCACTTTTCTCCTGTTTGTGTAAACCTTTAGCAATGGTTAAAAAGACACTAACTCGCCGGATACAGCTACAGTAGCAGGGTTACTACTTACTGTTGTTTTCTTCCTGTGCCTGTAGCTCTCTTTAAAGCTGGTCTCTAATTGTATCTATTTCAGGTACTAGTGTGTGATGCTCCACATCTTCATACTGAATGCAGGTATCTTGAAGCTCAGGTATTCATGCTCAGTTAAAGATCAATAAAGTTTAAGCTTTTTGACAGCTTTAATGCACAGTTTGGACAAAGTAAGCTGAACAAATGCCAATGGGACATAAGATGAACAGTTCAGCAGGGAATTCACACTGACGCTTCTCATATAGAGGCCTTCTCCGTGTCAGGCAGGTAAAAAACACACATGCGTTTCCCAGTGTTTCCTGTATTCTGGATACCGTAGTACCTTCACCCCGTGTCACTCATAAGCACTGCTCACCACTCTCCGGTCTTGTCTGTCAACATCTTAAATACGCATAGGGAGAATGCCGAATTTTGCTTCTGGGTAGAGGATATTCAAACATACATCGATTAATTGTGCCTGAGGAAGCCCTTAGTGACATAGGGTGAAACACATGTAGCGGTTGATATTCGGCTTGAGCCGACTTCCATGCTGTTTGGAATTACAGCGTTTGAATATCCTCTACCCAGAAGCAAAATTTGTCATTCTCCCTAAGCGTTTTTAAGATGTTGACAGACAAGACCGGAGAGCGGTGAAGGTACTATGGTATCCAGAATACAGGTAACACTGGGAAACGCATGTGTGTTTTTTACCTGCCTGGGGTATTTGAATTTCTAACTGATGTCTTTTTCAAAGAATTTTTACTTTGGAACTGTTTTCTAATTAGTGAAATCACGGATTATTTTTTTGATTATTGGGGATCCCTAATTGCTTGTTTGGGTAACGAATGCAGTGCATATGCTATTTACCTTAGACCATTTATAATGTGGTTTTATTTATTTTTTGCACATTGGTTGACATTATAATAAATTAGTGTGTTATATATCTGACATCCGTGAATGTGGTGTTTTTTGAGACTCTGGCAGCTCTTATCTATACATTTATGTAAGGCTTTATACGGGGTTGCTGGATAAGGTTTACTAATTGTGCTCTTTTTCTTTTTATATATATTTTTTTAAACCGCCGTGCACCTGGGTACCCATCTTGACATTTGAGTACAGGGGGTCCTGGACCGTAGTCATTATTTCCATTGTTAGCTGGTACAAACTTTGTGAAATAATATATATAAAATTTATTTTTATAAAATCTTATTTATTTTTATAAAAACAGCAAAAATGTAAACCTGCATTTTTAGTGCTAACCTGTTACCTGTAGTACACAATACAGCTCTGAAAATCCACTTACATCACTTATCTGTGAATTTAGCAACTTCACCGGGACAAGAATACATGCGCACAAACAGGGCAGAGATCATTTAAACAAAATATATCTGCACTGCTTCTTTAGAGTGGTATTTTAGCAATTGTGATATAAAAATAATATGTCCACCCAAAAAAATCATGCTTTGAGCACCAAATATACATATGGTTGTGCACTTGCTTTTTATATATAAAGAGAGAATGTCTCAGATTTTATATATGTTAAAAGAGGAAATCATTGCAAACCTCAATATCTGTGCCTTATATTTGGCATATTTTACTTGATTTCAGACAAATTATTTTCTGGACTATTTATTCTCATAATAAACAATGGAATTCAAAATGGTAGTCTCAGAACACTCAAGTACTGCATTATTTCTATTCCTGCTATGTAAAAACTCATATATTTGAGTGTTTAACATGTAAGTAAATTTAAGTTTTTGCCGCCCCCCCCCCCTCTTGTTCTCAGATTTCTATTGGATAATATGGAGTAGTTAGCCATTAATTGTGTTACATTTACTTTTGAAATCACAATTATTTTGTAAATTGGAATCTCATTGGACATTTGTTGTATATAAATATAGCTGGAAAACAAACAATTATATATTTAACACTCATATGAAATCATTATTGGTTCTTTGAATATTATGATAATCCTATTCAGGACTGAATCTCTACAACCATTTACTAATCTAAACAGAGGGTAATAGTAATAAAATAACACAACATTTCTCTTTAGAAACCATATGTTTGAAGATGGAGATTTAGGCTAAATGTTAAAGGGACAGTAAACCTTAAAAATAATGTTATATAATTCTGCACATAGTGGAGAATTATATAACATTATTTAGGTGCTATAGCTCTAAATGCGTTTTTTACCTTTTAATTTGTTAAAAATATGGCGCTTTTACAGACCCGCTCTCTGCTCTCTGCTGAGCGGGTCTGTTATATTTAGTCAGCGCATCGGGCCAGCTGTATAGTCACAGCCCGGCCCGACCGCGCCATAAGACTAAGTGCAGCTAGCTCCTGTCACAGGAGCGAGCTGCACTTAGTGCTATGGCGCGGACGGGCCGGGCTGTGACTATACAGCTGGCCCGATGCGCTGACTAAATATAACAGACCCGCTCAGCAGATAGCGGGTCTGTAAAAGCGCCATATTTTTAACAAATTAAAAGGTAAAAAACGCATTTAGAGCTATAGCACCTAAATAATGTTATATAATTCTGCACTATGTGCAGAATTATATAACATTATTTTTAAGGTTTACTGTCCCTTTAAGATATTATTTATATAAAAGTAACATAGTTGATATATACATATTATCTTGTTTTAACAGATTACTAAACCCAAATTTTTCTTTCATGGTTCAGATAGAGCATGCAATTTTAAGCAACTTTCTAATTTACTCCTATTATCAATTTTTATTTGTTCTCTTGGTATCTTTATTTGAAAAGCAGGAATGTAAGCTTAGGAGCTGGGTGTTGAACTAAAAATGGGCTGGCTCCTAAGCTTTCATTCCTACTTTTTCAAATAAAGATACCAAAAGAACAAAGAAAAAATGATACTATTAGAAAATTGCTTAAATTTACATGCTCTATCCGAATCATAAAAGAAAACAATTGGGTTTAGTATCTCTTTAAGTAAAAAGATGACAAAAAAAATCATGATATGACAAGTAATGGAGACAAATTAGTCATTTTAAGCTACTGAAGCAAATCTTTCAATGTTGGGGGTATATTTTCCTAAATATGCTTTTCCCTAAATATGCTTTTCCCAAATATGAAACTGACAGTCTGCAAAAGGAAATATACATAAACGTGACTCATGGCAAATATAAGTACAATACATATATTTAGAACTTTATATTAATACATAAAATGCCAAACCATAGCTGAGAGTGTCTTAAAGGGCCATTATACACTCATTTTTTCTTTGCATAAATGTTTTGTAGATGATCTATTTAAATCGCCAATAAAGTTTTTTGTTTTTTTAAATGTATAGATTTGCTTATTTTTAAATAACATTGCTCTGATTTTCAGACTCCTAACCAAGCCCCAAAGTTTTATGTGAATTCCGTCAGCTACCTTCTCCAGCTTGCTCCTGTTTGTGTAAAGGGTCTTTTCATATGCAAAAGAAGGGGGAGGGGGAGTGTCTGATATTTCCCACTTGCAGTGGGCTTTCCAACTGCCTTTTCAACAGAGCTGAACTGAGAGCTTCTAAGTAAGTTTTTACACAGTTTTATACTGGATTTTTAGATCAGTATCTGTGCATCTTATTCTTTATAGTAGTGTCTATTACATGTAATTATATGACAATTAGTGTATACAGGTAACCTTCAGTTTACGCCGGGGTTAGGTTCCAGAAGGAATGGTTGTAAATCGAAACCGTTGTAAATTGAAACCCAGTTTATAATGTAAGTCAATGGGAAGTGAGGGAGTTAGGTTCCAGGCCCCTCTCAAAATTGTCATAAGTAACACCTAATACATTATTTTTAAGCTTTGAAATGAAGACTTTAAATGCTAAACAGCATTATAAACCTAATAAAATAATCACACAACACAGACTTCACTTGCATTTTTCTGCAAACAGTTATTTCTATGCATTCCAATCTGGACTGATTTATAGACAGGAAGCTCTTGTTCCTTTGAAATCTGCTAGATAGCTCAGGTCTGGTTAAACTGATTAATTTCAGCTTGCTTGGCTTTGTTGCAACACAAGCAGACATCTCCACCTACTGGCTATTTTAATAAATGCACTGCTTCTCAATGCTTTTCAAAAGCAGTCACATGACTGGAATAAAAGGTTGTTATTCTGAAACGGTGTAAATTGAACCGTTGTAAAACGAGGGCCATCTGTACTGTATAAAAACATACTTACCAAAAGACACCCTTCCACATATAGCAGATAGCCAAACCAGTACTGAAACGGTTATCAGTAGAGGTAATGGTATATGAGAGTATATCGTCGATCTGAATAAGGGAGGTAGGAAATTAATCTCTATGACCGATAACAGAGAACCTATGAAATAGATCTCCCGTGAGGAAAACCATTGCATTCAATAGGTGATACTCCCTTCACATCCCTCTGACATTCACTGTACTCTGAGAGGAATCGGGCTTCAAAATGCTGAGAAGTGCATATCAACGTAGAAATCTAGGCATTATAGGCATTTTGAGGTTTAGGAAACTTTGCCCCTCCTGGTAGGATTGTATATCCTATACGTCACTAGCTCATGGGCTCTTGCCAATTACATGAAAGAAATAGGTATTATGCCATAAGTTCACTCCATGATCACCCTTGATCAATCAAACAAACACACTGTTAATATTTATAAAGGCTTAAAGGGACTTCAACCCAAAAATATTTCTTTTGTGATTCAGACAGAGCATACAATTTGAAAACAACTTTCCAAATTACTTCTATTATCACATTTTCTTTGTTTTCTTCGTAGCCTTTGTTGAAAAGCAGGGATATAAGCTCAGAAGCGTACACATGTCTCCAGCACTTTCACTATATGACAGCAGTTTTGCTGGAGAGTTTAATCTAATTCCTCAATCCCTCTTAGATCCTCTATACCAAGGGAAAGTTAAGTATAGATCCTTTAAACAAGAAACAAAGCGCCAGAGCTCGCGGTCACATTGCGAGCTAGCATAGTGTTCACGAGAGCCGTATATATTTATGTGTTAATATGTGTATATATGCATATATATTTACATTGCGGACTATGGAAACACACAGTTCCCTTAGACCGCAATGTAAAGGCACTTTTCAGTGCTGATTTTTTTTCTAACACCCCACTCCCACCAATTTTAACCCCAAAATAATGCCCAGCGCAGTAATTTTATTAAAAAATAAAGATGCTGTCATCTTTATTTTTTTTAATAGACTACACTAGACAGTATTTTGAAGCCATTTGGGGCAGATTTATAAAATTAACCAGAGATCTAATCTCTGGTTGATTTTATAAGCGTTAATTGCTACCGCGAGCTTGCGGTAGCAATAACCAGCCACTTGTAATGACTGGTTAATTATCTCGCTCCCGCAAATGGGAAAATTTGCCCGTTTGCGGGAGCGTGATAATTTAGTGCTCCACTTGTAATCTAGCCCAAAATTAATTAAAACTTTTAGAATTGTTTTGAATCTAAACGACATATAGAGATTACTAAACCTGGATGTTAAAGGGTTCACTTGTGAATCTAAATCCTTTCTAGAATTGATTACTTTTTAGTGAACAAGAAATCGATTGTGTGATATTAAAGCAGATATTACACCAATTATTATATCAGATTATGTGCCAGTTACTTTATGTATCCCTTTAAATTTTATTAGAAATAGCCCCTCTTCTTTTATTTTTCCCAAGTATCTATATTCTAATGTAAAATTCAGGAGTTGGCTTTTAGAAAAGTGGAAAGAATATGTGCATCATAATGAAAACTCAGTACACAATCATGAAGTATATTGGGAGGCATCTAAAGCAGTTTTAAGGGGAAAAATAAAAGCATATTTTAAACCTAAAAAAAATAAAAATGCTTGAAATTTACAACTCTCTAATCAGCTAAACAACTCATATAATGCATATTTAAGGGACTCTTCTATACGGAATTGGGAGCTTTATATGCAAACTAAAAAAGAAACAGAAGCTTTCTTGTTATAGAATTTCTTCCATAGGTGCATTAAGATCAAGTGCTATGTTATATTGTTATGGGGGAAGATGGGTAAATGTTTATCAACCCTGATTAAACAATCTAGAGATTCCAATATTATTGACGCAATATAGGGAAAAGATACAATATTTATATCAGATTACTATAAGATAGACATCCTCAAACTTGGCCCTCCAGAGGTTTTGGAACTACATTTCCCATGATGCTCAGCCAGCATATCAGCTGGCTGAGCATCATGAGAAATGTAGTTCCAAAACCTCTGGAGGGCCAAGTTTGAGGATGTCTGCTATAAGCAAATATGTTCTCCTAGGTAAATAACGTTTTCACTGATGGTTGTATCCTTCCTCATGCAACACCTGAGGATTTATGTAAATGAAATTAACCCATTACTAAGGAGGAAATAGTCAAGGCCATTAAACTAGTAGTGTGTAATTAAGCAGCAGGCCCAGATTCATTGCCTGCTGGATATTATAAGATCCTAGCCAATGGTATAGTAGTTCCAATTCATCATTTAAATAACTTATTTTATACAAGGTACAGAGATGAACAAAACATTTACTAGATCTTTTATTACATTAATTCTTAAAAAGTGCAAAAATCCATAAAATGTAGAAGCTTATTGTCCTATATCTCTCTTGAATACGGACTATAAATTATTGCCTAGAATTACTGCTGCGAGATTGCAGTTAGTGATACCAGATCTAATTCACAGTGACCAGACTGGTTTCATGAAGGGAAGAACCTCATTTACAAATCAGTTCTTAGAATTAAAAAATATATAATTTACATTGCTAAATGAAAGGGGGGCAAAAAAATAACGAAAATATATTGCAAAGTTGTTTTACTACATATAACTAAACAGTTTATATTAAAAGTTTATATTACAATCTCAAGGTGTTTACATTCACTTTAGTTTATTAGGAATAAACACTAAGATCACAAGTTGTGTGCTAAACCCGGTGCGTAAATAACGCAAAAAATAGCTGATTTGAACAGCATTGGATTTAAGCAGCTCTCATCCTATTGGCTTATTTGAATATTGTGGTGCCGCCCTGGAAGAAGATCTTTGCCGCCTGGACTTCCGGACCTCAGGAACGGTGAGTACATTTTCTTGGGTTAGGGTTTTTTTGGGTGGTTTTTTTTTTAGATTATGGCATTTTTTTATTTTAATGGGCACAACAAAGCTGATTGCCCTTTTAAGGGCAATGGGGAGTTTAGGTTTTTTTTAGACTTTGTTTTTTTTGGGGGGGGGGGTTGGTTAGGTGGGGGGTTTACTTTTAGGGAGGACTTTGTAATTGTTGTAGGTAAAAGAGCTGTTTAACTTATGGCAATGCCCTACAAAAGCCCCTTTTAAAGGCTATTGGTAGTTTATTGATAGTTTAGGGGGTGTTTTTATTTTGGGGTGTTGTTTTTGTTTTTATAGGGCTATTAGAATAGGTTTAATTTTTATTATTTTGGATAATTTTGTTTATTATTTTTTGTAATCTTAGATTATTTTTAATTTTCGTAATTTTAGTGTTTGTTTTTTGTAATGTTAGGTTTTTTAAAAAAATTTCGTAGTGTTTGGATTTTTTAATATTGTAATTCAGGTTTTTTTATTTTAATTTTATTTTTTAAAATAGTAATGTTAGGATTATTTATAGTTTAATCTTAGGTTGTTTTTTTCACAAGTAATTTTTATTTATTTTAAGACAGTTATATTGTAAGTTTAATTTAAAGTTAGGGGTGTTACGAGAAAATGCAAGGTTCTACATTTTGGAAGTAAAAATAAGCAGGCAATGTATTATTTAAATGGGACAAGATTTATCTAAACAGAGGAGGAAGGGATTTGAGAGTAGTAATAGATAACAAGCTAAAGATGGGTGCACAATGCAGGGCAGCGGCTACAAAGGCTAATAAGATACTAGCATGTATTAAAAGAGGCATTGATTCAAGGGAAGAAAGCATAATTCTGTCACTATATAAATCCCTGGTAAGACCTCACCTTGAGTATGGAGTGCAGTTCTGGGGACTGATTGCAAAAAATAATATTGCAGAACTAGAAAAAGTTCAGAGAAGGGCCACAAATCTAATAAGGGGGTGGAGAATTTAAGCTATCAGGAGAGGCTACCCAAACTGGGTCTGTTTTCTTTAGAAAAGAGGCACTTGAGAGGTGACATGATTACTTTATATAAATATATTGAAGGCCCATATACAGAGATGGCAGAAGCTCTGTTTATTCCAAGAAAATTGTTTGTGACAAGAGGTCACAATTTAAGGTTGGAGGAAAGGAGATTTAATCTCCTGCAACGGAAACGTTTTTTCACTATAAGAGCAATAACATTCTGGAACTCATTACCAAAGGAGGTAGTGAATGCCAATACCCTAGATACATTTAAAAATTGTTTGGATACATTTCTGTCTAGAAACAAAATTCATGGATATGATTGCTAGTATTAAATGGGTCACCTTTTAATGAGATTATTTAAGATTAACTGGAGCTTTTTGTAAGTATTTTAGATTTGTATAGGTTGAACTCAATGGACTTCAGTCTTTTTTCAACCTTATCTACTATGTTACTATGTATGTATGTGTTAGGTTTAGGGGTTAATAGTTTAATTTAGTGTTTTGTGATGTGGGGGGCCGACGGCTTAGAGGTTAATAGGTTTAGTTTAGTAGTTGCGATGTGGGGAGACGGTGGTTTAGGGGTTAATAGGTTTAGTTTAGTGTTGCGATGGGGGGGGTGGCAGTTTAGGGGTTAATAGTTTTTTATAATAGTAGTAGCGATGTGGGGGACGGTGGTTTAGGGGTTAATAGATTTATTTAGTGTTGGTGCTGTGGGGGGTCGGCAGTTTAGGGGTTAATATGTTTATTTAGAGTTGGCAATGTTGGTGGACTGTGGATTAGGGGTTAATAGGTTTAATATAGTACTTGCGATGCGGGTGGATGGTGGTTTAGGGGTTAATAGTGTAGTGTATGAGTGTTAATGTACTTTCTAACATTTTTGTTATGAGTCTTTGATCGCGGAATGGATCGTGGTGGTATAAACTATAACGCTAGCGTAATAGCCCGACCAAACAACTTGTAATACAGCGCAATGAAAATTCCACACTCAAAAGTCATTTTTTGAGTGCAGAATGGAGAGTTGCGTAAAAGCTAAAATGCTAGCGGTATAGGTGTATCGCCGTTATTTGTAATATGGGAGACCTGCATATTCTGCACGCAATGGCCAATTTTTCAGCGGTATAGCCGTACCGCAACACTTGTAATCTTGCTGATTATTTGGTCATTCTTGCTCTAAGCATTCATGTGGATACATTCAATGCAACTTATTCAAGAATAACATATGAAATGTCAGTAGATTTTGACATAAATATTTAAACAATGTTCTCTCAGTACCTGGTTGGTTATACACAGTCCCTGCATCAATTTTAAATGTCCCTAGCCGTGTTCCCATAAATGAGATTTTCTTAGCATGAACAACCTAAAATGAGAGATATCTATGAGTTAATGCACAAGCACAGACATCATATTAATAGAACAGTTACAGATATGAGTTAGATGTGAACCTGACACAGAACTGGTACTTCCTATGGCACAGCAGTCCACAACAGTCCATGGTGGACAAAAACATTGAAACAATAAAACATATACATTCCCTAATTCTGAAAATGCTTTTTAAAAATAGAAGACAGAGAGGAAACAACGGTGCACACACCAGCAAAAAAGGTTTATGGCAATGTTTCTTTTGTAGAACACTACATATACACAGCTCTTGCTGGACCCTTTGAGAATAGTCTCCTTTTGCTGTTGCCAGTTAAAACCAGATGTAAATGAGATGTTGCTCTATTCTAAGCAAGCATTGTGTACAAATAATTGTAGGCTTTTATTTTTTAATTAACTAACCCTTTATAGAAATGTAAGTGATATTAACATTAAAATATTAACCCTTTATCCTTTAAACACATATCACCTGAACACAATATTCTATTTAACAAGTATGAAAAAATAACCATATTTAGAAATATTTATTGACCCCAAACCCACAGAATACTTACAGAGATCTCAATAAGTTTATTGAATACAACTTCACGTGGTTCCAGGAATTCAAACAGGAAATACTGTAAAAAATGAAAAGTTTGATATTTCATGATTTTTAATGAAGGTTTTTAAGCAGGGGATTAATGCCTGCACAGTACTGATAAGACCCTTGCATATTTGATCAGTGCTAGGGAAGAGTTGACTGTATAATGTTAAAGGGACATGAAACCCAAACATTTTCTTTCATGATTCAGATAGAGAATACAATTTCAAACAACTTTCTAATTTACTTCTATTATCTAATCTGTTTCTTTCTCTTGGAATCATTTGTTGAAGGAGCAGCAATGCACTACTGGTTTCCAACTGAACACATGGGTGAGCCAATCACAATCTATATATATATATATATATATATATGCAGCCACCAATCAACAGCTGGAACCTAGGTTCTCTGCTGCCACTGAGCTTACCTAGAAAAACCTTTCAGCAAAGTATAACAAGAGAGGGAAGCAAATTAAATAATAGAAGTAAATTGGAAAGTTGTTTAAAATTGTATTCTCTATCTGTATCATGAAATATTTTTTTGGGGTTTCATGTCCCTTTAAATAAAGGGACAAAAAATAAAACTGCAACAAGAAAATTCACTAGTGCATTAAAGGGATATAAAACCCATTTCTTTCATGTAATTGGCAAGAGTCCATGAGCTAGTGACATATGGGATATACAATCCTACCAGGAGGGGCAAAGTTTCCCAAACCTCAAAATGCCTATAAATACACCCCTCACCACACCCACAATTCAGTTTTACAAACTTTGCCTCCTATGGAGGTGGTGAAGTAAGTTTGTGCTAAGATTTCTACGTTGATATGCACTTCGCAGCATTGTTGAAGCCCGATTCCGCTCAGAGTACAGCGAATGTCAGAGGGACGTGAAGGGAGTATCACTTATTGAATATGATGATATCCCTAACGGGGGTCTATTTCATAAGTTCTCTGTTATCGGTTGTAGAGATTCATCTCCTACCTCCCTTTTCAGATTGACGATATACTCTCAATTTACCATTACCTCTACTGATAACTGTTTCAGTACTGGTTTGGCTATCTGCTATATGTGCATGGGTGTCTTTTGGTAAGTATGTTTTTTATTACTTAAGACACCTCAGCTATGGTTTGGCACTTTATGCATTTATATAAAGTTCTAAATATATGTATTGTACTTATATTTGCTATGAGTCAGGTTCATGTATTTCCTTTTGCAGATTGTCATATTTGGGGAAGTTAATATTAAGAAATATTTTCCTTACCTGGGGTTTAGTCTTTTTTTCAATTGACTACTTTGTTTCAAATTGCGGGCTGACTTAGGCTCGCGGGTGCACCAAATGCTACACTTTATTGCGTCATTCTTGGTGCGATAATTTTTTTGGTGCGAAAGGCACGTCCGTTGACGCAAGTTCGTCATTTCCGGCGTCATAGTTGACGCAGAGGTTCACACAGAGTTGCGTCGTTAGTGACTCGAGTGTGTCATTTCCAGACATGGTTGGCGCCAAAAAAAATTTCAGTTACGTTGTCATACTTGGCTCTAAATTTTTTTCATTATTTATTTGCCCCATTGCTTTTGCCTTTTGCCTTTTTTTATGTCAGAGGACTATGCTATTTGCATTTTTTTTCCATTCCTGAAACTGTCATATAAGGAAATTGACAAAGTTTGCTTTATATGTTGTTTTTTATTTTACATTTTGCAAGATGTCTCAATCTGATCCTGCCTCAGAAGTATCTGTTGGAACTTTGCTGCCTGATGTCGGTTCTTCTAAAGCTAAGTGCATTATATTTACGAATGTCATTGTATG